>NC_067144.1:10931577-11231577 GCF_903995435.1 Acomys russatus | reverse complement strand
TCCTAGGACCGCGCCAGGATGTTTTACCTCACTACTGGCAACCTTTCTACAGTCTTCTGGGTCATGCTGCTGCCTTTATTATTTACGTTTCATGTGTGAAAAGCTGGTGTCTGTGGGTTGTTTTTCTTCTCCAATTAATGGATTTACACCGAGCTATTATCTCATCTCTTGCTGCTCTCAGGCCAGGGGCAGAAGACTAGACAGGATTAGGCCGTGGCTGTGGAGATGAGCACAAAGCAGCAGAGAGGGACTCTTACCGCAGCCACCCAAACACAGCTGTGGGCAGGGGAATAATCAGTCTCACACAGACCTGGATTACGAACAAAACAAGACAAAATAGGATCAGTGCCTCTAATTCCCTGCCAATTGCAGCTTGATAGAAAAGGGTCCTAATGCAGACTTAAAGGATCTGAGCTAGAATGCATTCGAAGAAGTCAAATGTGTGTGTGTGTGTGTGTGTGTGTGTGTGTGTGTGTGTGTGTGTATTTTTTTAAGTGACTCTGAAAAACCTCAGTAGAAGTTGATGTGACCTTACACTCTCACACGGTGCAGGTCCTTTGGGGAATTCTGTGTACCCAGCATGATTGACATTTCATTGGCCCTGACAGACACAAAACACCAGGGGAGTATTCACCTGAACTCACTGAGTGGTACAGCCTGCAGGCCTAGGGCCTGAGGGCACAAGTCCCTGTCTTTGCTGCTCCCTCAGTCCCTGAGCGCATGGGGTCTTTATCTCTAAGCATTGAGCAGGTATCTAACTGAGAGGGAGGGTGGTGGGGCTTTTTTGTTTGTTTGTTTGTTCGGTTTTTTTTGTTTTTTTTTTTTTTTTTAACCATTTCCTCCTTGTGGCAAATCTTGCAACTTCCTTAGCATACCTGGCCATACCTAGTTTTTCAGCCACATGTTTATTTCGCCCGTCAAGTCTCCTGTCTTTACTAAAAGCATACAAGCTTCTCTCCCCACCGTACTCACACCACGTACAAAATAACAGCTGAGCAAACATTTTAATTACTCTCAACCACAACGTGGGCTTCTGAGTGGCGACAAACAAGGAAGCGGTACAGGCCTAGAGAGGAAGGTTAGAGGCTGCCTAGATCAAAGCCTGAGGAGATGGCATAACTCTTACTGCCAGGTCCCAAGCCCGATCCCGAGCTCTGCCACAGTGGTGCTACATCCAAGTGTCCCTCTGTCCCCTGGGAGAGACTGTGGGCGAATTTGCTGAATTCCATCTGATAACTTGTCACTCATTGGCCAGGTGCCTCAGATAAGAAGTTGCTATGCTAAGCAAATTGCTTTAAAGAAAAGGTAGGGTGTGTGTGTGTGTGTGTGTGTGTGTGTGTGTGTGTGTGTGTTTTGTAGGGGATAGTGATTTGCATTTTCAAAAGGAAGTTATTAACTCAAGGGGCATATTGTTCCTACAACTGGAAATGCAGTGAAAAGTCCCAGCACACAGGACTGGGAACAGAACACTGGATGTGGTAGAAATCTGCCCGGCTGGCACTCTTCAGGTAGCGTTTCCCTACTCTACCAAGTTTCAAGATCTCTGAGGGCCCTGAGAGAAGTGAGGGAATTCTAACCTACTGGTCTTAAAGAACAAGGAGCTCCACAAAGAAAAGAGGAGGCACTCACCAAACAAGGGGAAAAAAAAAAAAAAAGACGCCCAATGGGGAAGAGAGTACAGAGTTAGATGTGTTTCTCAGTAAAATACTAGGACGATGATAAAAGTGAAAATAGGTTCTTGGCTCCGTCCGTTTTTAATTTTTTATTTACACAGACACGGTGACTTTTGCATTAACTGTAGAATGAAATGAAGGAAATGCTTACCAAGAGCTGGGAGAGAAACGAAAGGGAGCAGGTAGGGATGCCTGATTCTCTTCAGGTGGTCCCCAGGCGCGGGTCCTCTACAGGACATTTCCCCCTGCATTAGGATGAGGTGGCCTGCGAGGACCCAGCGCTCCCTATGGGGATTCAGCCATGAAACCGCCAGAGGGCGCTGCCTGCCGGGAGGGGCGGAGCTGCTTTAAATCGCAGCGCCGGGCGGTTCAGAGTCTCAGAGAACTTCGCAGCTTCTCACTTCCAGACTCCACTGCCGACCCAGACCAGAAGCCAGGAGCTCGCCCGTGGCCACACAGGAACAGGGGTCCTAGCAATAACTTGTTCACCGAGACCCGGCCACCTTCGGGGAGCCCAGGTGCGTACCTTGCAAACTCCCCCTCCTGCACCTGCCACTGAGCCCGCGCGTGCACAAGCCTTGGAAGGAGCCATGGCCAACGCGGGGCTGCAGCTGCTGGGTTTCATCCTGGCTTCGCTGGGATGGATCGGCTCCATCGTCAGTACTGCCTTGCCCCAGTGGAAGATTTACTCCTATGCTGGGGACAACATCGTGACCGCCCAGGCCATCTACGAAGGACTGTGGATGTCCTGTGTATCGCAAAGTACCGGACAGATACAGTGCAAAGTCTTCGACTCCTTGCTGAATCTTAACAGTAAGTGCATTCTCACCCTCCTCGACCCCCTCCGCACCGCCCCCCAACTCGCCCACCTCATCCCACACCTTCCCCACCTCCAGGGGCTGGGGGGGGGGGGCTACACTCTCTAGTAGTTTCATTCAGCCCAGAACTGTTCTGTAATTATATGGGGCTATCCTCTCTAAATTGGTCAATGTTTCTGAGCATGTGCTCTGTCTGTGAGAAAGCAGAGAAAGCCAGGGCCTCAGGTCAAAGCCCTAGATTTGCCTCTAAGTCCCTGCTTGGCAGTTTCTGCGCTTCTAGGTGTGATTTCCCCTCAAATTCTAATCAGGGTGGGTGGAAATTGGAAGAATGAAGATCACAGTGGAACTTGGACTCTTGGGCCTATTCTGCACATTCTTATAGGGTTTGGCCAAGAAAACGCTGCATTCTGGGTAGGCTTCAAGCCTTCAAAACTAAGTACGTAATTCTGAAATTCCAGACAAGAAACTTTCTGACTTGAGCAATGGCGTGTCTTTACACACAGCCAAAGTTAACCCTTTATGTTTTTGGCTTTTCCTCCTTGAAGAACCTCTTGAGAGTCTCCCATCCCCCGCCCCCCAACAAAGGTTGGCTTTCCAGCCTAGGGTCTGCAAAAGAGGCAGCGTGTATTGTCAAAGTTTAGAACGAGAGGCTGGTGGCATGTGGGGAAGGGGTCAATGAAGAAAACGATTCTGACTAACCGTGAAAAGGAGGCAGCCTACTGGTGTGGCGGGGTGGGGGCACTGTCAGAAGTGGTTACCAACTGGAAAGAAGGCTGAGAGGAAAAAAAGAAAGGGTCTCCCCATGCCTCCCCAATCGGTCTCCATGTATAAGAGGATTGCTCCTCATATATAAAGTTAGAACGGAATGTGTAGACAGAAATATTTCTACAGATCCTGGGGCACAGGTGATAAAGTGCCTTTGCCATCACTTTTAGCTAGGACTTTTTGAGTCATGTTATCAGGCTTTGTTCCTCTAATGCAAATCCTTCATTTTTACAGAGCTTTGCCAGAAATCCATTGAACACCATCTAGGTGATCGCATTCATGGCCATTTTCTTTTCTTGGAGAAATGACTCTGGTTGTGTGTTCTGCTCTGTGGGTCTGCCCTTTGACTCACAGGAAGAATTCCTTTAGCTTTTGCCTAAACAAAGCTGTTCCACAGTCCTCTATGAATGCTGCTGTGAACAGCTCTGGCATTGTGCATGGTTCCAGTCCTATCAGGGTGATGTTCTTCATCCATCCCAGCCAAAGTGTCTCGCTTTACAATTATGAAACCTGCCACAAACCAGCTTGACATCTTGAGGACCTGTAGAATGTACTCAGCCAATGTGCTTTTCTCTCCACATTGGGACTCCTATGTCAAAAGTAATCTATACCTTGGGTAAATGTGTGCTGCTTGTTACCTTCCCGGGTTACGTGTAGCAGTTGGGAAATCCTGAGCTTCCCAGTGGAAAGAGAAGTGCATTTAGCGAAATGATGCCAGCCATTTTCAGAACCATAGCGTGGACCTGTCAGGTGAGATGTGCTCTGGACAAGTCTAGAGAGGGCTTCCCTGCCAGTTTTGTTCCTCTACCCCCAAACTCTTCATCTTATCAAGTTTAATTGGATGACTGGGTAGAATAATGGTCCATGAAGCAAATACTCGCATCATCCCTTTCCGGAATACTATATTAAAATTACTATATTCTATCGGAATTTATTCCTTGTTGGTATAGTTATTATAGTTCTTGAAACTGTGATGAATGCAGTGAATATCTTTCCTTCACAAGCATTTTCAGAACCTGCTTCTTTGTTGACTTGTTTTAGCAGAGAACTGTTTCCATCCTCTGTTCTGCTTAAAGCTAATGGTTTATTCAAATGGAGCCCAGGAGCCTCTCTCTCCGCAAACCAATTCCCATCAGCCTGTACCCTGACTCACATCTTCTCTCCCAGCTCAGCAGTGATTCACTAGGTGCCTTTGGACCAGGCCCAGAAAACTTGTCTGTTTTTCCACCTGAGCTGTGGTGCTCACGCCCACCTGATAAAGAGATCTGGTTGGTGATTCACTGGCTGGTTTTGGTGTCGTTCCATGATGCCTAGAGATGAAAAGGTGTGTGTGTGTGTGTGTGTGTGTGTGTGTGTGTGTGTGTGTGTGTGTGTGGTATCCCGTGAAGGCTACCTCTCATGAAATGCTTCGAGGTAGAAGCACAGCTATGAATGGGATCCTGAAATTTGTAGTTTCGAGCTTTGCCAGTAAAGGCTACTTCACCTAAGTACCATGATAGAGACGTGTGCCAGTGTTTTGTAACCAGACATTAAAAGCCTTCTTCTCCTGTCATATCCGGTGTCAGTTGTGAAAAGCTCATGACCTTTACACAATATATACAAGGAGTGCATTATTATTGTGCCCCATATAGAACTACTGGATACAGCCTAAAGAGGCCATACTGTATGTAGTTTTTGCCAAACAGTTGGTGAAAATGTAACTGACACATTTCTTGGATAAGCAGCTGTTACAGTGTGAATTATGGTCTACAACAGCCGAGACCACTTTCATGTCCCTGTATATGATAATTATCTAGAGTGATGATCCTTGCAGCTAAAATTTGGACATACAAAGGAAAAGACCAGGTGCAGCTGTAGTAGACTTTCCTTCATGCAGTTTACACATCTTTCTTGGTTTGATTTAGTTCCCAACACAGTGGGAAGCTGGTTATCTATTTCATGTACTTAGCAACCTGCTTCTTCTTGCTTCATTTTAATAGCCAGCATCGTGCAAAGACAGGCCTTTCCTAGGAGGCTGCGTGCTGGGAGGTATCAGGGCAGAGAAGCAGTAAGCATTTTCATAGGAGTGCTGTTGTGAAGATCCAAACACCAGACAAATGGGAGGTTATGCTAGACTCTCTTTAAGTCTCATCTAGCCCTGGACTTCTGTAATTTGTTTATGAGCTACCCCAGCCTGTAGAACTTGCTCGGCGTGAATCCACATGTGTGTAGGTGTGCTTAATGAGTATTGGTTGTCATGAGGTTTCCCAGCACTCTCACCATGATGTCAAGCTCAAGCAGAGGAGCAAAATCACTGACTGGCTTGGAGGTCTGTGCGGCACAGGCAGAGGGGACGGCAGCCACTCAGCCTTCTCCAGACTCCTTTACGCTGCCAAATACAGAACATTCAGAAAAGGCACGGGCGTGCAGGGTGGAACAAAAACTAAACAGGAGCCAAGGCTTGAGTTCTTGCCCCAGTTTGCACTATCCAGGTACACCTACTTGCTCTCCCTGAGCTAAGGTGGATTCACCAGTGGTAAAATAGGGCAGAGTGGGAGGACTGGGAAGATGAATCAAAGGTCCACTCGTCTATTCGTCAGACCTGAGCCTGGCCCTATTCTCAGTAGTCGGGACGCAGCAAAGGTCATTTCTAAGGCTCTAGCCAGTGACAGCTTTTCCTTGTTACTAACTTCAGTGACTAAAGGAGAAACAAGTGGCACAGCACAAGCTTTCTAGAGTAGAGTGACGGGAAAAAAAATGTTATCTGAGGTGAGGAGTGAGTGGGCGAGGTTGGGGGAAGGAAAGAGGAGTGGAGAAATAATATAATCATACTTTAATAAAACACGGCGTCGTGGAAATGGCAATAAAGGACATATGTTTAATAATGAGCCATTTTTTAAAAAACGAAAATTACGTTTTCAAGAAGAGACAGCAAAACTTCTCAGGACTCCCTGCAAGGTGCTGATCCCTCATCCTTCAGGACCCTTAGACGCTGAGTCGCAAGTAGCCCACCAGCTCATCCGTCTCTCAAATAGAAACACAGCAATGAAAGTCCTTGTCAACCTTCAGACATTGGCTAGAAAGAAAGCCTAAATAATGGATAACTCCACAGCAGTGTTCTCTGACAGCCCGAATAAGCTCCTTCAACTGGGAAACTGAAAAACGTGTTTCTGCTCTAGTCACACAGTGGGCAGCGATTTTATCCCCCTGAGACTTATTAGCACATATTGTAATAAGGAAGGACTTTGTGAGGGCAGAAATACCACTAAGATCTGGCTTGCTCATGATATGTAGAACATAGGGTAGGCTAATGGACTATAGTACAGAGCATGCTCAGTGCCAGGTATTTATGGAGATTCTACTGCTTGGAGTGCATGTCTTTAAAGTTTGGGGGGAAACATTCCCTGCCTGTCTATGCTTGTCTGTGCAAACTTTGGCTTAAACAGCTGTAGTAGAAGGGCAGTGTCAAACTCATTTCTTGACTTATAAGTAGAGATCTTTGTAAGTATTTTTTAAATTATACTTTCAGGCTGAGAGTGGTGAGAACTCCTTAGGGGGTCTTTAAGCTGCAGATTTTCAATCCGGCTGAGTGTAATTAAAAGGCTACCTTCCTGTGCGCTGCTGGATAATGCTCAGAGACAATAGCTTGACTTTCCTTATAATGTTATAGAGCTAGCTACAAATTTAAAGGCCCAAGAAAAAAAAAAGTAAGTGGTCCTAAGGGTAGTGCAATAGTGCACGGACAACTGTAAATGTCTATGCCTTCTTCATTCTGCTGAGAGAGGACGGAAGAGAAGCACCATTGCAAGAACTTACAAACCGGTATCAAGTTAAAGGGAAAGTGCAGCTTTTCCCCTCTGTGGGAAATTCTAGCATTCTGTTGCCCAATTCAAGCCTAGGCTTACATAGCAAAACTTTAGCCTCCCCGGGGCCCTCAAAGGAGGTGTTTATCAGATAAGTAGTGCCTCAAAGATGGAGCCGAACACGCGTAGGTGCTTTTTATATCACATCGTGGCCAGTTTTGAAAAGCAAAGGCACCCTTCTAGTCAAGGCTAACAAGGAACAGACTGGGCGATGCCTGGGAACTAAGTGTCAGCAGTGCAACTGACGGAAGCCATCCGAGTACAACCGTCCAGCAGCTCATACTTACACAGCTTAGACTCGAAAGGCCTTCTAGTTGGAAAGCGTTCACCTGCTCCAGATGAAAGCTCTGGCTCAGAGGGGATCTTCACATAAAACGGCCACACATTTGGAACAATGGTGTCTTAGTCTAACTTGTAATCCACCGTTATATGAAACCAGCTAGTAAATTTTCTTACTGTTATCATTTTCCTCTGTTGTCCATGGTGTGCAGGAAAGCTTTTTTATTTTGTGTACTTTACATACATACACATGATATTTTTATACTCTCTGTATATGTCATGGTGAGGAGTTGTCCAGTGTCTCCATTTGTTGCCAGTCTAATATAAAAACAGAAGATAATTCATAACTCAGTGGCTCCGGGTATAAATGGGAAAGGGTCACTTGTCAAAACAAAACTCTTCTTCTGTACTGCTTCACCATGTTTTTAAATGAAAACAAGACCACTTGCCAATATGGTTTTGTGGCTACAAGGCATACTGTCCATTGGCTCCAGGTTTGTATGTTAGACAAATGACACTGTTAGCAAGCATGAGATAGAATATCTGTCACTTCTCTTTAACTCTACAAAACTAGCAAATGAAAAAAGAAATGGCATGAAGCACAGATGCCTTACTGTTTATTTAAAGATGAAAGTCTTGTGAACATTTGATCATTGTAAGTAGATGCACATTGCATGCCCCATAGGCTATACCTGAGTGCTCCGTAGTAGAAGAGCAGAGGTATCTGAAACCAGAGTCGGGAGTCTGCTGTTCAGGAGGCTCCTGAAGGATGCCTTGAGCCCAGCACTCAGACCTGTGCTGCTAATGGCCCATGCTTTGACTTCATGAATGGATTGGAATGACTATTATATAAGCTAAGGCTGGGTTGGAGTCTTGTAACAAATACAACTTCCAGAGAGACCAATGATGCCAACCAAAGTCACTCATGGAGAGCCATTAAACAAATGAATTGTGACAAAGTAAAGAGGAGTTGCCTGAGACAGAAGAGGCTATATACATTTGTGAAGGGCAACCATAGCATTAGTGTTTTCTAATTATATTGTTTCTCCAGTATGGGTAAAAGTCAGGCTACCCCACCTTAGGACCCTCCAGTGACTTCTCATTCCATTTTGAATAGACTCTGAACTCTTGACCCTGCCTACAAAGCTTTGATATATATGGATATGAGTGCGTGTGTGTGTGTGTGTGTGTGTGTATGTGTGTGTGTGTGTGTGTGTGTGTGTGTGTGTGTGTGTGTATATATATATATATATATATATATATATATATATATATATATATATATATATGTCATTTATCTACAGGATAACCAATTACACCAGTTTACTCAGGATCCAGGACCTTCTTAGGATGCTGGGCTTTTCATTTAAAATATGGAGTGTTTTTGGCAAACTGGCAGGAGGGTTCACCCTTCTGCTCCAGGCACATAGATCCCTTCATTGCCTGCAGCATCTTCTCCAAATGCTTTCAGCCTGAGCAAAATCTGCAATCTGTGTTTTATAAGAACATAATTATTTGTTTTTAAATTGTTATTTTCCTAGTAAGTAACAGCTGCCCTAACAAACACTTCTGATAAATCAGAAGGAAGTGAACACCTCACCTGGGAGTCCTCAGGACTTCCCTCTTTGTACTGCAGCATGGTTTGTGATTCAAAGGAAAGTTTCCTAATGGTCACATGGGCAGCTTCCGTTCCTAGTAAAGCCAGGGACCATGGAACATGGATTTGATCCAGAAGTTTCTTTGCTACCCTGGAACCCTGGGATGTGCAAAAGAGGTATGCATTATGTGCCCATTGCACACTTATGGGCAGATGAAAATGATAGAAGAGGCAGAGAGTGGAGTGTTTAGTATTTTGGTGAAAGAGTAAAAACTGTTTCCAATTGTCACTGAAATACTGTGAAAATGCATTTGACACTGCTTAGAAAGGGATTAGTGTGACTCTGTCATTGATTGTAATAACAAGGATACAAATGGCTGTAATTAATATGTAGTGTCATTCCAGAGCTGTTTGTGTTTGACTTAAGATTGGTACCTTAACATCCCAGTCTTGAACGTGAGAAGCTAAGCCTGTGTACACGTTAACTACTGGGAAGATCGTCACCTTAGTCATTCCTGAAGACCACAAAGGAGCAAACTGTTCTAACTCCCTGGATAGAGCTGTTGTCCGCCATATTTTATAAAATACGAACATGGTCCCAAAGAATCTTAGGTCGTTTTCCCAAGATCCTAATTTTTTGCAATCTAACTGTCTCCATAGAAACACTTCCATTTTCCGGTATTAAGGCTGTAACTAAGATAGTGATGCTCAGTTGAAAGAGGAAGTACATCTGTAATTTAAAGGTCTTCTAACCAGTGTGTCACCCTCCTGCATACATACACATTTTATTATTATACCATAATGTTAGCTTTCAGCTTTTATTCTTTAGAAAACACGCTGGCTCAGTCTCTCAAACCTGATCCCATCTCTGGCAATAGTTTAACATGACAAAGATGAGAATGAGGACTTTTGAAAATTTGCAGACCCCCCGAGAAATCTGAGCGAGGATTGTTATCTCTAACATTATAGCATGATGCTTTCATAGTTTTAAAAACTGGCGGGGTCATGTTCTATGAATCTACTGCTGTGTTACAAGACACCTTCTTTACGGTTGCCTTCAATCAATGTTTTAAAAGGTTGTACCCTTCCCCTCTCAACCTCTTATAGCTAGGGATGAAATATTGCTTATCCAGCCATGACCATCTCTGAAACACTCATTTATTGTCCATATTCTCTTGGAGTCTTTTTTTTTTTTAGAAGCATAAAGGTTGTAGTCTACAATGAGTGACCAGTACTAAATATGTCCTTTACGCCATTTAATTACAAAGGGTGAACATTAGTTCAAAATGGAAATACCCATGTAGTAATGACTGCATATTCAATTCAATGAGACCTATGTTACTGATTCATTAATTATTTTCCAGTTGATTTTGAATTGAACAACGGAGGTCCTAACCATCCCCCAGCCCCTGTGCATGTCTTCCCAGCAACCATCCTTGTGGCCACAGCAGAAATGTCACTGGAGTCCTCTGTCCTTTTGGGCTCTTTGTTCACTTTTGTCCTTCCCACAAAACACTGAAATGCATTTCGTCTCGCACCACTCTCCTCTTGCTGCTCTAGGCACAAGTTTTACATGTCCCAACTGTCTCCTGCCAGGTACTTTGCAGGCAACCCGAGCCTTGATGGTAATCAGCATCCTGCTGGGGCTGATCGGCATCTTCGTGTCCACCATTGGCATGAAGTGTATGAAATGCTTGGAGGATGATGAGGTGCAAAAGATGTGGATGGCTGTCATTGGGGGCGTAATATTCTTCACTTCTGGTAAGAGAGGCTCTGCCCTTTCCCCCTGCACCCCCCCCCCATCATTCACCTTTCTCAAGTGTGGTTTGGAATCTCGTTCTCTATGTTTTTAGTGACTTTAGTTTATGTCCGATTTACTGCATTTGAAATGCTTTGAAGCATATTCCCATCTGGACCCATTGGGCCTTGGGAGTAAGTTGGCTTTCACGTTCTCAGTAAGATTCAAATGGACATTTGGCCTGTGTGCTTCTGTCAGGGACAGCCACGAAGGACTCGGGTGCCCACTTGTTTCCTAGGCTCAGTCTCTTCAGATTCAGAAAGCTGGACCAATTTTATGGGATTTAGAAAAGGCTGTTTGTCTGTGATGTCAGCATGAGAAAGCTGAGAGCAGGGAAACGTGGATTTCAAGGCAAGGGTTCTCTGTGTAGCCTTGGCTGTCCTGGAACTCACTCTGTATTCCACGCTGCCTTCACACTCACAGCAATCTGCTTCCCAAGTGCTGGCAATTAAAATGTGCACCACCACTGCCTGGCTATTCTCTAAGTTTTAAGGACACCTTAGGCACTATGTTGTACAAAAAAAAAAAAAAAAAAAAAAAATCTCTTGAGTTTATCCTTACTTTCTACTTGAAAGCTTGAATCTTTTGATGAATATCTCTTTGGATAAAAAATTAATTATAATTTAGACATCATATAAATGCTGGAAGGAGTGATACTACCCAATGTATGTCCTTCCATTATTGAATTTAAAACCAATATCATGAACAATTGAGTTCACTTACACAAATAACCCAGTGTGTCACCTCAACACATGACACCAGGGCTGGGTATTGATTGCACCTGTGGAAGGAAGACTCTGGATGCTGTGGTCCTTTTGGGTTCCATTCCTGTGCAGCTAGCTCTGCTACTGCTGCTGGACCAGAAAGTAAGGACTCATTTTGACTTTGTCAGGAAGAATGCAGGAGCATTTTCAGCTTTCCTTCTGTAAGCCATTCTCTGCTAATATGAACTAAAATGAATTTTTTTTTTAATTCAAAAGTAGTTTCAGATACTAAGCTACAGCACTGCAGGACCTTTGACAGGGATTTTGAATAAGATGGATCCACCTAGTTCTTTCTGAAGAAAAGTATTTGTGCCAGTGGCCTTGAACTATAAATAAATAAGATGTCATAAACAACATAATCTAGGCCCGACTTCAATCTAATGTCTTTATAATTCTTTGCAGAAGAGTCAGGATAAATCATACCTAAGTCAAATTGATTTCCATAATAATAAAATAAAGTGTCAGCACTCTTGATGAGATTCAGTTCTTACAGAATACAATTAGGTTTAATACTCTGTGTTTCTGTGCTCAGTGTCCCATAGTGATTAATGGCCTTGCTTTGAATTTCTGTAGGTCTGGCGAGTTTAGTGGCCACAGCATGGTACGGAAATAGAATCGTTCAAGAATTCTATGACCCCATGACCCCCGTCAATGCCAGGTAACGTTAGCCATGCATAAAATAGTCCACTCTCTCAAAGACAACCCTTTTTGTGTTTGACAAGCTCCCACCAGTGCCTTAGTTTCTCCGATTTGCTTTCAGGAATTGTATGGAAATTTAGGTCAAACTTGCACACAATTTAAATGGCCTGTGACTCATGTTAAAATGAATTGGATAATTGTTTTAACAGCAAGTACTGAAGACAAATGCACTTCAAAGGAGAAATGTTCTAAGCTGGATCTTAGCCAACAACATAACACATCTTTTTTTTATTTATTCCCTCAATATGAACAAAAGTGCTAATGTTTTAGACATGTTCTTCTTGAAGTGTATTCTGATGTTTCTAATTCCTCTGATCCTTTGTAACTAGTATACAGGCTCATGATTTATTGGAAAAAATTGTATCACCATAGCAGTGGAAACCCACGCGAAATCACGATGTATTTTTTTAGTACATTCAGAAGACACTTTAAAGTTTTGTGTTCCACTGCAACAATAAAATTGACTTTACAAAGGTCACCTTTCTTAGTAGTTCAAGTTCTGCAAGTTCAGGATCTGAGTCTCAGCTCTCGGGTAACAATGATCTTTGATCAGGGACAAGACTTCTTGGTCTCACCGTCTTCCCATCTTTAAAGCTTAATGACTGCATTCAAAGCTAGAATGTTAAGATGTAATTACTGTTTGTGAGTGCTAGGGTGAGTGAATGAAAAGTCTCAGTGTTTGCAGAGATAAGTGTGTGCCTTTTTGTACAGTCACCCCACACAAAAGAACATAGGCTACAGTGGTTGTTGGAGCCCAGCCCATCCTGTAAGATTTATGATGTAGGGACAGAAACTGCTGGAGGTCAATGGGCCACATTTTCAGCAGAGCAGAAATATTAGGAGTGCACGAGAAAGCATTTTATAAATTGCCGGGCTCTGTGCCCTTGTTATCATATGCGGACGCATTACCCTGGACGCCTTCCAGGAAAAGCAAGTGGGACATTCTGCTTCGAAGGGAAAAAAAATCAAGGATGAGAGGCGGGGCTGTAGCTCTGGGACGGCTACAGTTAGGCTTCTATCAGGACTCAAGGCCTGTGACTACTATAGGCAGCTTGATCTTTGCCATCCACAGTTACCCATAGGCTCCTCCTCATGCCAAGAATGTAGGTTAATGTGTCTACCTGGCCTTGTTTAATCTGGAATCGGCCATGGGATGTTCAGATGTCTTTTTGTCCAAACACAGATTTTATATTTTATTCTAACTTGGGTGTTGGATCGCCAATCATCCTTGTTAGAGAAATGATTGCTGTGTGAGGGAACTGGACTTCGTAAGCGACAGCCTAAGATGATGGCCCAGTCCTCATGGCTCAGGTGTCTCCATATCCTTTCCAAGCCGTCTTTGCTTGGAAAGAAAATAGTTGTGTAATTAAACTGGTGTGTTGTATGTCATATTGCTGATGTGCTGTTACAAATGATTGATAATTACAATGTAAACATTGTCTCATGGATGGGCTCACAAACAGCAGCAACTCCTCCGGTAACATGGGGTTATTTTTAATCAGCAATATATGTGTGTCTATTTATACATATATACATATATATGCATACATGTGTATATGCTATTGATTTTCTTCTTTTGCCAATGGTCCTCACAGCAGCCTGTTGCTGTCTTTTTTTTTTTTTTTTTTTTTTTTTTTTTTCCAGGTATGAGTTTGGGCAGGCCCTTTTCACTGGCTGGGCAGCTTCCTCCCTCTGCCTCCTAGGAGGTGCCCTACTTTCCTGCTCCTGTCCCCGGAAAACCACCTCTTACCCAACACCGCGACCTTATCCCAAGCCGACACCTTCTAGTGGGAAGGACTATGTGTGACAGAGGCAAAGGGAAGACGTCCTCCTGGAGCAAACACGAAGTGAACAGTGAAATTAGCATTGACGTGAAGGTCCCAGACTGTGGACTATGGTTATCTGAACTGTGGTGTTAACAAAAGGAAGCATATTTTTGTACATCCCCGTGGCTGTGAGGGGCTGTGCCTGTGCCTTATCGCCTGTCCTGAGTACAGGAGGGAAAGCCGTTTCTGCATTTGAACTGCTGCCTCCCACGGAGTAATCCCACTCGAATGGGGGAAGGGTGCTTCTTAAGTGTGTATCGATATGTGTATATATACATATTTTCTATTAAAAAAATAGACAGTTAAAAACCTCTTATTACCCTGCTATTGGTACCAGCATACTTAAAATGACTCTAAAATATGTACAACCCCATATTGATTAAATAAGACTACTGATGTATTATTCTTTTTTCTGTGAACATATGTGATCGGTCAAATATCAACCCTTTGATCAGCATGTAGTATCTTTGCCATAAGACCAAACTCCCTGACCAAGTCTCCCTTCGTTCTTTTCCCCCTGTGTCTTCTTTACATCAACATATATTTTTTTTTTAAACTCTGACAACAACTGCTTTTTCAGACTGTTATTTTGAGGATTGTTTCTATCTTCTGAATCTTAACAGTGAATTTCAGAGACCACATTTGAAGCTTAAAACCGGTAAGAATCACTCGTCACTTCCATGTCTGAGTTGTGGGGACAAATCTTCTGGACAGATGATGTTTTTCTGCTGACCTTTCCCCACGGCCCTTGCACTTTGGTCTGTAGCTATCTTGTTTGCTTTGAAAATATTTGTTTCACTGAGTGGCTGCACTGCTAACCCTGTTGTTGAAACAGTTTTATTGATTGCATTTTTCAGGTGCTTATTCATCATTCCATATCCTACAAACTGCATTTTTCTTCTTCCATTCTCAGCTATCTTGTTTTCTCACATATAATTATCCTATCGTTTAGCTCTTCTCAGAGAGGTGTGGTCTGTTTATCTACCCAAACTGCTAGACTTGCAGAAGTGATAGTCTAGTGACAAATATTCTCTCTGTAGCTGTAGGCAATTTACAGTCTTTATACCTCTTTTCCCATCTGTCAACTTGGAATAATTATACTTAACCATCTGGTAGAGGTAATGTGAGTATTAATTAGTTGATATGACTCTCATTCTTTGAACATGAAATATGCCTAAGTAGTGTTTTTTCCTTGCTCAATTAGCAGGTTTGAAGTCACTGAATAAAATCTACACACACACACACACACACACACACACACACACACACACACGTGCGTGCACGTGCACCTTCACACTGCTCTGTATCTTTCTTTGTTCATGAGTTTATTTCATTCCTTTCAGCTGTGCATGGCCTCTTGTTGGTGCTGTTTCACTTGGACAAGTGCTCTTACTATTCCAATCTGTAGGACAGGCCCTTTAGCAGAGCAGGGTGGTGTAATAGGAAGGGTGTTGCCGTTGACATTTGGAGACCTGGAATTGAATCTTGGTGCTATCCCTTAATTACGAAGCTTGGGCAAAGAAGATGTATTGCTACATCTATGCAACGGGTTCATTAACTCCTGTCATGCCTGTGTCACATGTCTCAAGCTGGGACACATGCAAACGTTGTTTTATGAGGGGAGACATGTTACTGCCTAGTAATTAAGGAGTTTAAGTGGATAGGTTTTGAGGTTATTTTTCAGACACCTAGAAAGAGAAAAATGCTAAATGGGTTTCTTTCCTTAAGAAGTCTCTCAAACAAATGAGCTCTGAAAGTTCACTAAGTTAAACTGATCTTACGTCTTTAAAGCTTTTTGTTGTTTGAGTTAATGCCTCAAGTCTGTGGTCTGAACTGGCCAAGAACTCTGGTGTCACCCAAAGATCCTTCAGCCTCAGCCTTCCCACTGTTGAGGACAGGCATGAGACCCATCCCACTGTCACTTCATAGCTTTGTTAGTTGGGCCTGATACTTCTGGGGCTAAGCAAATGTGCTGGAGGGAAGTGACATTGTGTCCTCTAAAGGCATAGAGTATGCTCTTGGAGCAGTGATACTGTCAAAGTTAAGTGGAAGCTAGCAGTTTTAGGAGAAATTAAGAATTATAATTCACTGTAAAACCACATGGTAAAAGTTATAGAAAGAATGGAGCCTTAATGTGGATTTGAACTATGTAACTTTTACTGTATTTGTGAGTGTAAAAGCAATCATGCAAAGATCTTTTTTTGCCGCAGTTATGGCTCCTAATGTGTAAGGTAAATGCGTACTTGCTTAAACTACAGAGTTCTAGATTCCCAAATAATCCTATTTTGTTTGATGCCAACACTTACCCGGTTTTGATACTTTTATATCCTACTACCAAACCTAGAAACAGACCAATTGATATTTGGGGGCTGCTTTGGGAATTTGTATAAAGCATTACTCTTTTTCAATAAATTGTTGTTTTTTTTAAATTAAAAATAAATGCTTCATGGCTTGTTTTCTAATCACGTATTTCAAGATTGTTAATGTGTATGAGAGAGAGATACATGAGACAGGATTGTGATCATTAGGTCTTTCACGTTACCAAGGAAACTGGGGCTCCCTCGTTGGGGTCGTAGTCTCATTAGTAAAATAATTTAGAAACAGAAGAACATTTTGTTTGTTTGTTTGTTTCCTTGTTTGTTTGTAAGAAAAACAATTAACCAGACAAGCTGCAAATCTTTACAGCTGTCAGGAAGAGATAGATGGGAGAGGAAGTGTGAAAGCCAAGCCTTTGAGGAAGCAGACAGGGTAAGTCAATGATGGCAGTCAGCACACAGCCATACTGCAGATAAGCAGTTGTACTGCAGAAGATAACAGAGGCTTTGGGGAAAGAGGGACAATACCCAGAGTGTTTTAGAATGACTCAGAATAGTGGGAAGACCACATCAGTCCTACAGGATGGGGGTTCTGCAAGCTACTCCGTAGGGAAGGAGTTACTGAGAAGGATATGTTCATGATCTCATTGAAGGGATAATTATTCCTCCCATCTCCATTGCATGCCTTTAAGTGAATCATCTTTCCTGAGAGTGGTCTCCTACAAAGGTGATGGCTAGGCTCAGCTGGATTAACTTTTAAGGGATGAGACAATAATTTGTAATGTTCTAATCTTTGGAACAGATTAGGATGTCATGCCTCTACCCAGAGACAGAGTCTGGTCTTTTGACCAGGGGGAATTAACTTTCCCTTAATGGACATCAGCAAAGCCTCGACAGCCATCCGTAATGACCTCCAAAATTGCTATAGCTACTCCCAAGTAAGAATAAAGAGCCTAAAAATATTTAGGTTATGAGTAGGTTAAAATTCAGTTCTAAAGCTCTTTACCAGGAGGAACCAGTGTCTGGACTGTAGTTTCAGTCACACCCTCACATGTAGCCTCCAGGAAGAGGAGCTCATTTAGAAGAGAGATAACAGGGACACAGAAACCAAAGCTATGTTCTGACATCTTTGGCCTTTAGCCCAAACAGGAGAGAGATCACTTCTACCTTCTGACCCAGAACAAGTATTGAACTGTTTCTTGTATTGTCTCTGTCCTAAGCTACCTGACCTGCTTCTATTTCTTGCCCTTATCAATATTCACCCTGGCCTGTATTTCATACTTTTGTGTTGCTCCACTCACAAAGATATATCCACTCTGGGATGATGGCATAAATACCTGGAGATGGTACTTAATTCCTTCTTTTCATCCATCAAAGGACATGCAACAATGAATGAAGAATAAAAGACATGGTGTGGGAATATCGATGTTTCTATGTATCTATGTATTTATTTATCACCTATCTATCTATCTATCTATCTATCTATCTATCTATCTATCTATCGTTGTTCTTATCAGGAAAACTATCTCTTAAGAATGCAAGTAATGAAACTATTCCTTTCTTAAAGTATTTGTGCCTGAGAGAAGCCTTAGGGCCTCTCCCTTGGTAATATGAATGAAACTAGGGGAGTGAGTAGAAGTTTCAATTCTACTGGGCAGTCTCAGGTGGTCCATGATGGGGAAGGGATGGAAACCTTTGCCTGTCAGTTTAGATGCCCCTTAAAATAAACAGCTGCAGCAACAGCAATGCCTCCCGCCTCCCCCAGAATTAAAGTTTCAAAGGGTGAGGTCCAAGATAATGAAACAAAGAACTTGAAGAAAAAAACAAAACAAAACAGGCTGCAAATCACCCAAGTGGACTCTTAGCTCCAGCAGTTCATCTATGTGTGGGCCTTTAGTGGCACAACTAATTCTTTCCCTCCTCTAATTTAGCACTTCTGCATACTCCCACAGCCAGCGGGAAATCCCCATGTTGTTTGGCCTGGTGCAAGTAGGGATTGCCCCCTGCCCCAGCTTTTCTATTTGCATGTGAAAGATGTCTGCTTTCCCATAGGTCTCAACCTCATTTACACCGGATTCTTCTAAAAATTTCTTTATTTAGCTGATTAGAAACTATGAAAGAAGGTATTCTGAGACTCTTGCGTTGTGTGGCAATGACTTGCTGAGACCAAATCTCCGCAGACATCATGGTATTCTGCATATCTGGCATCCACTAACAGTTTTCCAAGGCAACCGATATTGGTCATTGGAAACTAAATACAGATTCATTAAATTCATATTTACTAAGCACCTACTATAGGGCCAGCCCCATTAAATACAGACAGCCTAAAGAAGGTGTTAAATAAATTAGACATAGTCTTGAGCCTGAGTTGTGTGAAATATGTCCAGTGAGACACAAACCTGACATGTAGCTCTGATTCCACTCCTGACAGCCATGTGAGTGTGGAAATTCCCCCACTCACTGTCTCATAGGTTCCTACAGCGGCTCTTCCCAATAAAAGCAATTTAGAGTTACCTGTGAGCTTTTGCAACCTTCTAATGTTAATTCTAGGCATGTGCTTCAAATCAGTAGTCCAGAAGCTCTCAGGAAAGTCGTATTTAAACTGGCCTGGTGATTCTCACATAACAGCTGCCATGGGAAACACTGACTGCCCAGTATCTTCAGTGCAATCTGATATTCTGCATAAGCACACATGTAGGGACTTGGTAGTTTGCACTGCTACCTTTCCTTCTTTCTCTAAGGTCACCTTTTAAATTTCTGGTGTTGGGCTTTGCTTGTGTTTGATGTAGGAGATTAAAGGATTAGAGGCCCACAGAAAGGTTTGCTGCATTTCGTTGTACACAGCCTCTTTCCTTCCCACTCTCTATTACTTTTAATTTATACCCACAAAACAAATACTGGATTGAAGTCCAATTTACTATTTAACAACAATGTATATTCAAGAATGAGTGGCTATATAAAAAATGGAGCTTAGTTATTCTTATTTTATGTGATTTTTTACAGAAGTCCTTAAGCCTTAGGTTTGCTTCATTTTCTTAAATGAATAGCATTTCTAACTGTTTTAATTTACACATTTCTTCATTTCTGTGAACTATTGCCTTGATTTTCCCCACTCAAAAATGAAAAAGAACACACACACACACACACACACACACACACACACACACACACACTCCCAATGATGGAAACAGGGAGGTGGGATGTTTTTTAATTCAATGGTTTCCTTTCTCTTCCTTCACCTGGGCTTTATCTCAGGAGTTATGGTGCCGGATGCTCACAGTCAACACACTTCCACTGAGTCAGTGGGCTCAAGGTTTTTGTCTCTGAATTCAAAGCATTAGTCAGATCATAGAATCTAAACTTCAGAAAGAATGACAGATCTGTAGGTGGGAACTTAAGAGGAGTGAAAAGGCGGAGCTCCTGTGTACAGGAGCAGTTCCCTGGAAATGGGGTGCTGTTGAGCTGGTAATCTGGGGCCAGAAACTAGGGTCAGGCTTGAGGAAGTGGTCTTTCCAGTTGGACTACCCATGGGGTTTCCAGTTAGGTCACCACATCCTCCTGCCAGGCCCTGGAGGCCAGGGTGCTCATTTAGGAGACCAGATAAGAAGGAACCACGAATCAGAACCTTCGTCTGGCATGCCTGTTGCCCTGGGATCCCTGCCCTACCTGACCAGTTTCTGTCTCCTAGTCTCATCGCAAGGAGGCTTTCCCCCCAACCCACTTTTCACGGTGTTTGTCAATTATTTTTCCTGTTTCCACTATCAGAATCATCTCCACAACTGGCCTCAGACTCACTGAGATCCACCTGCCTCTGCCCCTTAAGTGTCGAGATTAAAGGCATCCTCCACCACACCTGGCTTATAACCAGGCTTTCAAAATGTTTTTATTTATTTATTTGGGAGTCTGTACCATGACTCATGCATAAAAGTGAAAAGTTCCCTTGCAGGAGTCCGTGACCTGGAGTTCTGGAATTCAATTCAGATCGTCAGGCTGGGCAACACACACCTTTCCCACATGAGCCATCTCACCACTCTCTAAGAAACCCTATAAGGAAGACAAAGAAGCAAATCAAATCATTGTCTTTTTAGGAAACAGCATTCTAAATACAGCATGCATAAATGCCCTACAGTAGAATCATTTTATAAAATGTTCTAGAAAGGCTATTGGCCAGGGTAGGAGATAAAGTGGGAAAAATGAAGGCCCATATAAAAGTGTAAAGGCAAACATCCCGATTGTTTTAATCAAAATGGAAATGCACTGTTAGGTTTTGAGCAGAGGAAATGAGAGACGATCTGCATCAAAATGTTATGGCACCATGCTTCTTGTCCTATTGAAAAACAAAATGAGTCAAGACAGCATCCTTGAGGCCAGTCTGAAGCAGGTTACAATTATCCTTGGGAAAGGTGGCTTGGGGTGGATAGGGATAGAAGGAAGAAGTGATGAGGGTCTGTATAATATTTTCAAGCGATCAAGCTGATTGACTGAATATGAGTTATGGAATTGTACAATCACGCCCTCCAAACGTGGCACTTGTGTGACTGACTCAAGACAGCTGCCACGCTAGGAAGGGCTGTGGAGGAGCAGGTTTCAGAGAGCGAGTCAGAACACTAATTTTGTGCATGGAGAGTTTGTGCTGTATGCCACGCATCCAAGTAACGAAGCCTGAAACTGGAATGCAGGGAACTAGAAAAGAGAAAGCATTTTCGGGCAGAAACAGAAACAAAACAGCAGTTTCATAGAATTCATCAAGCTGAGAAGCTTCACTGATCTAGAGACATTTAAATGGACAGATGTCTATCACCAGTTTCAAAGCTCAGCAGGGCAGAGGAGTAAACTACTGCCCGTTGTTGGATCTGTCTTTTCTTTATTTCCAAATTTTTTATCCCAGTTTTCTTCTTAAGGAATTTCTTGAAGACACTGGTGCCTCAAGGATAGACTTGTCCTGGATGTGGACCTTGTTCTGCCTTGGACTCACTCTACCTTTTAAAAACTATGCTTCAGTAATTTTATATGACACAAACTAAGTATGTCCATCAAAGTATTGTGGGATACCGAGACTAAGTCAAAACTGATAGAGACTACTGTGAATGCCTGTGAAAGAAAGCAGGACATGGGAGTAAGAGCCTTCCAAGCATTGTTCTTTTCTGTTCAGTTTGTTGGTTGGTTTTCTGTAAATGCCAATAATGTGACATTGTAGGATTTATAGGCCATATGCATTGGTTATTGCATACTGTTCCTTATTTTTTTATTTAATAACCATTTAAAACAGTGGTTCTCAACCTATGGGACACAACCCCTTTTTGGGGTGGGTCAAACAACTCTTTTATAGGGGTTGCCTAATACCATTGGAAAACACAGAGAATTGCATTATGATTCATAGCATTAGTAGAATTAGTTATGAAGTAGCACCAAAAATATGTTTATGGTTGGTGATCACAACATAAGGAACTGTATTAAAGGGTCGTAGCATTAGGAAAGGTTGAGAACCAGTGATTGAAATATAAGAAAAATCCTTAGTTTATAGACTATGCTAAAACTGGCCGAAGTCTAGGTTTGGACCATATGACCTAGTCAGACACATGTGAGAACAGATTTGGAGGAAAGGACATTTGTGTAGGACCACAAAGCAGTCCCGTGAGTCCTGGGGGCCACCTAGGGAATTTGAGTTTAAAAGATGTCCACAGTGTCATGCGTTGGGCAGAAATGGCTAAGCCTTAGCACCCCAGATGTTGAGTGGGTGTACCTTCATCTATAAAGCTGCAGCAGAAGCCAGCAGTGCCATGCTGCAAAGCTGTAGGCACTCTGCCCTGATCCTCAGCGGAACAGTACTGTAAGCGGTTCATCTCCTTCCTTTCACATGAAAGTATTAAGAATTAAGCAAATAGACATTGGTTTTTACCACCCTGGCAGGTCACTCAGACTAGGTAATACAAGGATGATGAGCTCAGCATGTCATAATAACATCAAAGGTTGAACATCTTCCAGCTTTTTACTTCGTCATGCTTGGCTTATGGCTTTCATTCTTGTAGTTATTTTGTGAAGACTACTTACTCTACCTTCATTTTTTTTTATATAATAGAAGAAGAAAAACCGGAGGAAAGCACAGAAGAATGTCATACATCTATATAACAATAATTTCTCAGAAATTTCCAGTTAGGGTAGAGTGAAAGAGTAGAGTAGACCAGAGAGTCTAAATAGACCCAAGACCATGTACAAGACAGACACAGGTCAATTAGGAAATGAGTGCTCCCTCTAGGTAAACCATGAGGCAGTTGAGCATCAGTGTAAGAAAAAAACTGACTCTACTACATATCATGTGCAAAGATCCATGCTGTGTGGAGGAAGAACTAAAATAAGAAAGCAAACCCTTAGAACTTTCATATTATAAGACAATAGATTCCTTAGCATGGAGTAGAGAATTTTTGCAGTATATAAGGCACAAAACTAATTTAAAAAAAAAATAGATGTATGCAAGAACAAATGAAGAACTTCTGCTTATGGAAAGTGAAATGGGAACAGGAAAAAGCTGTTGGAAATTGTGAGGGAAATCACCACACAGTGCATAATAAGCAAAAGATGGCTATGTAGACTATAAATACCATCAAGAAATTAATAGGAAAATGTAACCCAGTCAGAATATAAAACAATGCCAGTCAGACG
This sequence comes from Acomys russatus, assembly GCF_903995435.1. Classification (NCBI taxonomy): domain Eukaryota; kingdom Metazoa; phylum Chordata; class Mammalia; order Rodentia; family Muridae; genus Acomys; species Acomys russatus. The sequence continues at coordinate 11,208,541 of NC_067144.1, read as the reverse complement.
TTTCACAAAGGACAAATGATATGGGGACACTAAACTATGAAAATATCCTCTATCTTGTTAACAAATATAAAAATGTTAAAAGTGTAATTTTTACTAGAATCATATTTCCATTAGACTGACAAAAGCTAAGAAATCTGATGCTACACCTGTCATGGGAAGAATGAATAAGGGCCAATGGTTTCTCTGAGCTGAGGAAGTTGTTCAGTGGGTGAAATGCTTTGCTGAACAAGCACGAAGACTTTATTTGGATCCCCCAGAACCCATGTAAAAAAAGTTGGGTATATCAGCATGTACATATAATCTCAGTCCTGAAGAAGTAGAGAGGGTTCTATGGGCTTGTTAGTCAGCCAGTCTGCTGAGCTGGCAAGCTCCAGGGCGTCCTAAAAAATAAAACGGAGAACAATCAGGAAGGCACCAAATATTGACCACTGGCTACCACATGCATTTACACAAACATACATGCACCACACATGCACCCCATGGATCTAAATTGATCTAAAAATTTTAAGACATAATTATATTATACTACAAAGATCCAATTCATATTAAAATGTGATCATGGGTAAACCTGTTATAGAACATTATATCCAAGTAGGAAACACTTTTGGAAATGACAAAACAATTAAAACTTTTTAATTGTATATTTGTGTGTGTTTTTCCTGCATGTATATCTGTGCGGCACATGCATGAAGTGCCTGAGGAGACCAGAAGTGAATGTTAGATCCCCTGGGATGTTTGGGTCACCATGTGGGTGTTGGGGGTCAATTCTGAGTCCTCTGGAAGAGCAGCCAGTGTGCTTAACTATTGAGCCACTGCTCCAGCCCCCGGAGACAATTTTTTATGGCAAGAAATTTAGAAACATTTTAGATATTCATGCGAGGATTGATAAGTAATAGCTAATTTATACAATGGAGTATCTTATGATGAAAATAAAATCATTACAGCTATACAAGAAATGATTTCTTCTAGAGACATAAATAAGGAAGGAAAAAGAACGTCCTAGAAGGACACATTGAGCATAATCACAATTTATAATTCTGGACTCACAAAAGAAGTAATAGATTGTATTACTGACTAAGTAACATTGGTGGAATATTGATATAATGAAACTATTGAAAAGAAAATCCAGGACAATGACTGTTGTAAAATTCAGGACTGTCTAGAGTGACACCACCCTGAATGTAGGATCTCATCTGTAAAATTCCGAGTCAGCTCTGGAAGGTAAAGTTGTATAAAAATCTTATAAGAATGGGTCACTGAGAGTATCTCAGTCTTTGAGATTATAGACATTCATTTCATACTCATTCATTCTTTAAAATTGACATATAATTTTGTTTATATCTAATATAGTATGGAAAAGGCAATAAAATTAACCTTTAAAATAGATCTTCAGCAGGCTCTCACTTTTACACTTCCTTACGTAGAATGGTTTCCTTGGTTATATTTGGCCACAGAAAAAGTTAGAATGCTTCATTTCAAAACCAGCTGCAGTGCCATGTACCCGAGTCAGCCTCTGCTGGCCTCACCAGCTAGGAGACTGTGACTAACGCACCAATTCATCTCATTAATAGCAATAATGTGTCCAATTTAGTTCGCAATTTTTCATGAAAGCTAAATGATGTCTAATATATTCAAATACCCTTTGTAAACCAAAAATACCACAAACATACAAGTGGTTACGTTTCACACACACAAAAAAAAACTTTTTATATTTCTCCAATTTGGTGGTTTTTTGGGTAGAGTTCTTTCCATAATTTGGGATACAAGCTTTCAATATCTGTCTTCCAGAAAAATACATGGACTCAGATTCACTTTGTCACAATAGACAACACATTATGAAATCATATAACTTCAGGAAAAAAAGGGAAAACAAATAGAAAATCAAACAATAATGTCTAACAACGGTGAGTTTATTGATTGTTTCGAACATAAATGTGCTGATTCTTTACTGTGACAAAGATCAGACAGCAAAGGAAAGAAGCCCCCTGGCATTTATCAGTTATTAGTACTTAGCTATCAATTAAATGTTAGATAACTTTAGGTTTTAAAGTAGATGGAACAGGAAAGCACATGATGATGGGCAAAATGCTAAAAACAGCAAATCTTTCTATACTATAGAAATCACCAGGCTATTCTTAGAATTTTGTTTGGTTGGTTGCTTGGTTTGACTTAGTTTTTATTTTGGTTTGTGGATATCTTCTCTAGTAAGCTTGACGTAGGTACACAAGCATCTGAAATTTGGCTTTTTATCACAGCAAGGCTTGCCTTTCCTCTGCAGACTGGGGTTTCTTTTATTTTATTTTTTTATTTTTGAATTTTTTTTATTATGTTTCTTTTTTAATATATACATTTATATTATTACACATGAGTAAAATAAACTCTACATGGGGATACACCTCCCCCATGCCCCACCTTTCCACATATTCCCATTGCCCTGATGAAGTGAGGTTTATAAAAATAAAAAATACACCAGGAAGAACCACAAGACAATCAGGAATTATATAAATGTTACATTCATAGTGATTTGATCATTTGTATTTGGCAAACTTGAAGTGAACATCTTTCCTATCATGTTGGGTCTAAATTCCTGAATGGAGATTAATATCTATCATATCTCATCGCTATTAACCTAGTAACTTAAAATATCTATTTTGACAAATAACAGAGTGATGAGAACTCAAGTATCAGGTGGAAGCCAAGCTTCTCACTTACCATCTGCAGGATGCTCAGCACCTAAGACAAGTAGAATGCAAAGAAATTATGGAGTCTAAGCCAATGGAGGCCTCAAACTTTATCCAGGGACCAGAGCAGTGTTTTAGCATCCTTGGTATTCATATGCCCAGAGTCTCCTGGAGCAACTCCAAAAAATAAACATGATAATCACTGCTTGTCAGGTGGGTTTTTTGATCACATGATCAACTCTGTCTCTTGAAAAGTTTTTTTCTTTCTGTGTCTGGATTATTTCACCAAATAAAGTGTCTCTCAAGGTCATCTGTGTTTCTGCAAAGCACCACAGTCATATGTGGGCTGGAAACGTAGCTGATCTGGTGGGAAAGTTGGCTAATTACCAGAGAGTAGAGAGGTTGCCAATATTTTTTTTTTTTTTTTTGGTTTTTTGAGACAGGGTTTCTCTGTGTCCCCTTGGCTGTCCTGGACTCACTTTGTAGACCAGGCTGGCTTCGAACTCACAGCAATCCGCCTGCCTCTGCCTCCCGAGTGCTGGGATTAAAGGCGTGCGCCACCACGCCTGGCTCGAGGTTGCCAATATTGTACTAAACGTTTCAAAATAGCTAGAAGAGAATATTTTGGATTTTTTTCAACACAAAAGAAACAATGAATGTATGTAGCAATGGTTATGCCAAATAATTTTTTAATAAATGAATAAAAATACCAGGAATAATGATTCTTACTTACACTAACATGACTTCTCAGAATTCACTAGAAACGTAATGGGTTTGTTTAATGGCCTTCCCTACATCTTTAGGAGCATCTTCTCCTGTCCTGGTCACTGCCAGTGTTCTTAGTGGCTACCACTTGAGTCCCCTCTCCTTGGGACCACATATGCTGGTGTTGTCTTTTCATCACATCAGCATCTCAGAAAGGTGAAGATAGACCTTCCCCATGTCCCTCTCTGCCACGTATTCCCATTGCCCTGATGAAATGAGGTTTCCGTCATCTTGTAATCACACTTCACGGGCCACAGGCTCACCTGTAATTCTTGAACGTCAGAAGCAAGGGGGAAGCAAATACTGTGGCTATAATCTTCTCAGACATGGAATACATATTCACTAGTTTTTCAAAAGAAGAGTGACGTTAAAAGCAGACAATTCTAGTGGCCAGCAATGGTGCCGCATGTTTACAAATCTAGCATTTGGACATAGAACTAGGAGGCTAGGAGGATCATGAGTTTGAGGCCAGCTTGGGCTATACAGTAAGATTTTATTTAACTCATAATTAACTAACCAAAGGTAAAAGAAGTCAAAATCTCAACTACGAATAAACAAAAATAAAATAAGTATTTTATGGATTTTATACTTATACATTCTTACTGCTTAACAAGTAGTTTTACTTTTTAAGCTACTTTTACTAACTTGGTTCTTTAGCAGTTTCATAACATGCATAAAATGCACTCTAAGTACAACTGCATCTTCTCTTATCTCCTTCCCTAAGAAGTTCATCTCCCACACTCATGTCAATTTTTTGTGACCCACTTAATTTTTAACCAGAGTTGTCTGTGTAGTCCTGAAGTTGGAGCTATCCATTGGAGCTTGGTGGGCTCATCAGTGGGTCTACAACTCTAGACAATGGCTGAACCTCCTTCAGAACCCAGCAATAGCCAATAGTTTAGAATGGAGAGGTGTGGCTCTGTGAGCTCCTCCCTAATGCAGGGACTGACAGTTGCCAGGCCTAGTCTTGGGCAATCTAAGTGCCAGCAACAGTAGCTCCTATGAGACCATGGTTGCAATGGCTGTAATCATGCCCAGATGACAGCATTTAAGCATCCTTCTTTTGTCTTTAAGCTCTCATATTCTTTACACCCACCCCTCTTTTACACAGAGGGAGTGACATAACTGTCCTCTGTAAGGGTGAGTGCTCAGTTGTCACTCTTAACAGCTTAAGAAGCTGTGAGCTCTGGATTCACTGTCATATATTACAAAGAGAAGCTTCCCTGATTAAAGCCAAGGGGAGCATGTGTTGGAACATAGCTATTTAGAAGGCAATTTGGTAACATGTCAATTTAGTTAAACAAAAATAGAAGTGTAAGACCTCCCAAGCCATAGATTTCTAACCACATTTACAGTACCACATGAATTCTGTTTTGGAGTACACCTCAAATCCAACCAGCGAGTGGTTGGTTACCTCCATAACAGGCATAGCACTATTGCACCACTTTGCCTGGCAGGTGGATATTATAGTTTGTAGAGCTCACAGTTATGTTCAATCATCGATCCCCCTCTTTTTCTCATTTTGCAGCCTGCCCAGCACTTTTAGCCACTGTGAAAACTAACCAAAGAGGGGGAAGCTTAAAGCCCAGTTTCAATTGAATTCATTATATCTTGTGACCAAAGTGGGTTTTCTTCAGCAGCCAAATCTTACTGAACAATTCAGTGAGGCATCCAAGAGGTAATGCCAAAAGCCTGTTTGATTTTTTGTTTTTGTTTTGTATTGGATTTGAGGGCCTTTGAGGCCTCTATGACTAGTGGCTTCTAGGGGGGTATCTCATACCTGGCATGGAGATTTTTGGTCAATAACCCATGGCTCTTAGGACCAGCAATTTCCAGCACTGCAGGATCTCTCCCTTCAGTGTTCCTGCATCATAAAGGTTCTGGAGAGATAGGGATGGAGGAAATAAACCTCAACAATAAAGGCTGTACAAAAACTGAAGGAGTCCTACTGAGAGAAAGAACATGACAGGGTTGTGTACTTTCATCACTTCTACTAAATATCATACTCAAATTCTTAGCAAGAGCAGTAAGACAAGGGAAGGAAATAAAAGTGATACAAATAGGAAAAGAAGAAGTCAAAGTATCTCTGTTTGCCAAGGATAGAATTTTACACATAAGAGATCCTATAAACACCACCACAAATTTCTTAAAACTGAAAAGTACTTTTAGCAAAGAAGCAGACAAAGAAAATTAAAAATAAAGACCAATAAACTTTCTACATACAAATTACAGACACACTGAGAGAGAAATAAGGGAAACAATCCTTTCACAGTAGCTGGAAAAAAAGCCGTAAACAAACAAACAAAAATCTTGCAATGCACCTCACCCACAAAGGTGAAGAATTGTACTTTAAAAGTCTGAAGAAATTGAGGAAGATACTAGAATGTGGAAAGATCGTGTGTTAAAAGACTGGAAGAATATATATTGTGAAAAAGCCATCCCACCAAAATTCATTACAATACCAATAAAAAAAACTCTCACATCATCGTTCACAGAAATAGAAGAAGACCATCTTAAAATTCATATGGAAGGACAAAAGATCCCTGATAGCCAAAACAATGTTGAGCAATAAGAATACTGCTAGAGGCATCAGCACGCTTAATCTCAAGTTATAAGACAGAACCATAGCAAGAAAACAGCATAGTATTAACAGAAAAGTAAAAGTATAGATCAATGGAATATAAGGCATAGATATAAATCCACACAATTACACTTAGCTACATTTTTTATTTATTTTTATTTTTTATTTATTTATTTTTTTTTTATTAATTTATTCTTGTTACATCTCAATGTTTATCCCATCCCTTGTATCCTCCCATTCCTGCCCCCCCCCCATTTTCCCATTCTTCCCCTCCCCTATGACTGTTCTTGAGGGGGATTACGTCCCCCTATATATTCTCATAGGGTATCAAGTCTCTTCTTGGCTACTTGCTGTCCTTCCTCTGAGTGCCACCAGGTCTCCCCCTCCAGGGGACATGGTCAAATGTGAGGCACCAGAGTACGTGAGAAAGTCGTATCACACTCTCCACTCAACTGTGGAGAATATTCTGACCATTGGCTAGATCTGGGAAGGGGTTTAAAGTTTACCTCCTGTATTGTCCTTGGCTGGTGCCTTAGTTTGAGTGGGACCCCTGGGCCCAAATCTGCCTATCATATTGTTCTACTTGTAGATTTCTAGGACCCTCTGGATCCTTTTATTTTGCTGTTCTCCCATGCGTCTCTCATTTAGAGTCCCAATAGGATTTTTTAAAAGATGCCAAAATATGTGCTTTAGAAAAGATGACATCTTTAATAAATGATATAAAAGACCCCTAGGTTTCTACAAGGGGAAGAACGAAAGTATGTCGCTGCCTCTCTTTTTGCATTAGAAATAAACTCCAAATGCATCAAGGGTTGCCACTAAAACTTGAAGCTCTAAAGTTGCTGGAACAGATGAGGAGGGATGGGAGTGGGAGGCTAAGCTACAGTATGTAGGCTCCAATAAGCACCTTCCGAACCGGTCTCTGTCTGCTCTGGAAATAAGCATAACAATCTTGAAAGTAAAAAAATCTTCTGTTTGGTGAGGGGAAGCAGAGGACTAGGTGAAGAGCCAGCCTACACGATGGGAGAGAAGTCTCTGACAACACACTCAATCGAGGTTAATTTCCAGAATATTCAAAGAACTCAAACACAAAATCAAGACAACAACTCAATTTTAAAAATTGATTATAGATCCAAATATCTATTAACAAAACAGAAAATGCAAATGGGTAAGAACAGTTTTTTAAATGTTTAACCTCCTTAGCCATCAGGGAAATGTACATTATAACTACCCTGAGATTCTCTCTTACCCCAGGCAGAATGGTGATCATCAAGAAATCAAATGACAACAAATGCTTGTGAGGATGTGGAGCAAGAGAAACATCTATCCATTCCACTGTTTGTGGGTGTGTAAACTTGTGCTGCCACTGTGGAAGTAAGTCTGGAAGTTCTTTAGAAAGCTATAAATAGAGCTGCCATATGATCCTGCTACACTGCTTCTGGGCACATACGGAAAGGGTTTTATATCCTAGGATGGAAATATATATTTGTGAGTGCTCTGCTCACAATGGCTAGAACATGGAATCAACCAAGATGTCCATCAACTGATGAATGGACAATGAGAATGTGGTACACACACACACACACACACACACACACACACACACACACACACACAAACACAGTAGAATTGTATCCGTTTCTAAAAAATTATAAAATGTGTAAGTCATCTGTTGATGACACTGGAAAGATTAAACTGAGTGAGATAACCCAAACACAGAAAGAAAAACAAAATGCTGTACATTCTTTCTCCTGTGTTAATATTCTAGGTTTGAATGAATAAATCTATGTGTTTATCTTGGAGGTTCTGTAGAAGGCACTGAGGTGAAGCTTAGGGAAGAAGGGACAGTATACCATAGATGATATGACAGTAGACAGAATAATATTGGGAGTTAAAAGGTTTAGACAAGAAAGGGGATAGGAACGAACCAAAAAAAAAAGGGGGGGGGAAGAGGTTGAAAAGCCATATGGAAACCTACTGCTTTGTAATACAATTTTACTCTTAAAGAAACTAAATTCCAGGTATGAACAGCACTTCTCTGTGTTACCAAGTTCACCCTGATCACTTTTTTCTAAAATTGTGCTTTTTTTTTTTACATTGGAAAAATCAAATTTATACTTGCTGCTGGCTACCTTTCATAATAGTGAGAGGTGTCACTAAGTGGCTGTCGGGGAACGGTCATCACTCACCTCACCCATCTAAGTGGTAAGATATGGGTACAGTATTAGCACAAATGGTATCACAGAAAGCAAACTGCTTTCTGGTTATATTTAAGATCCTCTCCACACTGGCCTGGTACTATAAACCTGGCAAAGAAGCCAGTGATTTGGAAGGTCACTGTCCCCTACCATTATTATTCTGCTAGATGGACACAGTATCAAAGTGCCCTCTAAATCTGTATCTCTCGCCTTGGATAGTGCAGCTCTCTGACTCCATCAGAAAAGATGAGGCAGATGACAGTGGATGCAGAAACTCCCAACTTATCGAAGTGCGGAGAATAAGAAGTGTCAGAAAAATGATGAGCCATGAATGGAACATTTATATAACACTCATTTCCCTCCAGGCTCATGGACCACCATCACAGAATAAGGGGCAGAAAGATTGTGAGAGGCAGAGGTAAGGCTGGACTGAAGTCAGTGTTTTGTGGTCACGGCAGGACTGTTGATTATATTCACAGACTCACAGCTTCTGTGGTTGCATGCTAGCTAGTTTTTTGTCAACTTGACACAGGTTTGAGTCATCTGAGAGAAGAGAGCCTCAGTTGAGAAAATGCCTCCAAAACGTCAGGCTACAGGCAAGCCTGTAGGGCATTATTTTAATTACTGATTGATGTGGAGGGCCCAGCCCATTGTGGACGGTACCATTCCTAAGGTGATGGGTCCAGTTCCATAAGAAAGTAAGCTGAGCAAGCCACACGGAGCAAACCAGTAAACAGCACTCCTCCATGGCCTCTGCATCAGCTCCTGCCTCCTGGTTCATGTCTTATTTAAGCTCCTGTCCTGACTTCCTTCATTGATGTTGTCGAAGTGTACCTTTTCCTCACCAGCTTCCTAATCACAGCAATAGAAAGCATATTTATGGCAGGTTGTTTGCATGAGCCATGCACTTAATCAAGGCGATGAGCAACAGCATGGAGTTGGGGGGGTATAACTGGGCTCTCATCCCTAGCAGAGGAGCTGTGGGCAGGTGATGAGATTTGAAGGAGTAAGAGTCAGTTTTCTTTAAGGATGTGGCTCCTGGTTAACTGTGGTCAGGGCTTGGGCCCACAGCCAGAAGTATATAGGCAGAACGAAATTGGATGGAATTTAAAAGGAAGTAGGGGGGTGGTGGGTATGGAAATAAGGTGAGATCTGGAAGGAATTATGGGGAGTGAACGAAACCAAAAAACCATTGTATAAGACACTCAAAGAATGATTTTTAAAAATTTTGCTTTTAATTTTTTAAGGACTAGACAAAAAAGGTATTTACATTGATGTATGCTGACATTCAGCCTGCTATAAAGGAGGTAGGTGTAAAGACCTGGATCCATGACAAGCACCTGTGAGTCCCTATAGGGAAACTCTGTCATATATGGAACATTCAGGGCAAAGTTCTAAAGAGTGCCCTTTTCTAGATTCATAGCTTTCAAAGCTTGTAGACCCAAAGATTGATACATGAAAGAAAAGCCCAGACTGAGCAAGCTGCTGAGCACACAGCAAAGCAGGGAATGCCACTGGGCAGTGGAGGGCGTGCCTAGAGAGACAACGGTTTACTCATTGAGACCAAGTGAAAGGAAGGAAAATATAGCTAAAGAGCCTCAACACTTTCCCTAACCCTCCATTTCACTCTTGTTAATACCTTCACTGACCCTGTGACCAGGGACAGTCATCTCAAATAGCACTAAACTGGAATCCATCTCATTCTTAGGCCTGGAGAGAACTCAAGTTATAGACTTCCTAGGCCTGAGGGTAAAACACTGAGTCAATAACATACAGAGGGCTTATTTGTTTGATTTTATTTTTATTAGGACAAAGCCACATACACTCCAGGTTTCATTGTGTTGGCTACTTAGCTGACTGTGGCCTTGATCTTCCTGTTCCCATCCCCCAAGGGTTACAGTGTATACCACCATTCCTGGCTAAGCGGCCATACTACTTGCTTCCCTTATTCCTAAGGGGGAAAACAGTACTTCTGTGGAGCTAAAGGGAAGCGTCTAGACAACTTCTGCAATCTTTTGCAGCTAGTGTCTACTTCCCCTTTCGATAAGAGGCACTGTGGTTTGTCTGTGAGGTACTACTTCACTTGTGTGAGTGTGGTTGGCATGGTACCGCCACCACCCACCCCCAACATTGAAGCAGAACTTATCCCTTATCCCAAGCAGAACTACAGAAATCTTTACCAAGGCAACTGTACGATACAGAGGAAGAGTGTCCTTCATGCATGAGCATAGAGCTTTATATCTTTATTTCATCACAGTTATAATCTTACAGATTTTGTTCTTCTTTCTGAAGGGCATTCAACCCATCAGCAGATGCTGTTGACTCCGCCTTTGGAATTTCTTATGAGGATGACCATTTCTCCTTGGCAGTTCTATAGAATCACCATACTCCCACTAGGGCCATTGGGACAATTCCTGGCTGGTTTTGCCCTTTCTGGTCTTAGCTCTTACAACCTTTCAGCTATGCAACAATAGCAGCACTGTTTATAGATTAATCTTAGATGATTCTTTCATCACACTGCTAATCACTATTCTCCAGATTTCCAGCTGAGTTAAAATGAGATATGTCAATATTTAGCTTCCCAGCTCATCCCATGCCCGATATTCTCCACCCTGAGAAGCAAACAAGTATCCTAAACTTGCTGCTTTTCTCCCAAAAGAATCTCACACATTGTCCATCAGCAAAGAGTGACGCACAGTGTACAAAATAGCCCTTCAGCCTGCTCTACTTCATTGCCCTGCTTTTGTTTACCTGTGTAATATGATAAGAATAAAAAACAGTATTTTTTAATCATATGTAAGGCTATGCCTGACTGTCCCAAAGAATGAAGTCTTTATAAGCAAAGGACTTCCATGTTTTATTTCCATTGTTTATTGTAACATATGTCTAAAAAAAGTTCCATTACCTAGTAGAGATAAAAGAATAAAATAATGATTAGTAATAAATTAATGAATATTGATTTGTTAATCTATTAAATGCATACAACCAGGTTGAACCTATGAAATCACATTTCAGATCTCTTACTAATATAAGCATTAGGAAAGGAACCTTACTTTGATAAGAGGTTGCTGAATTAAAAGAGAAAAGCCAGGGCAGGAGAGATGGCTCAGTGCTTAAGGGCTCTGGCTACTCTTCCAAAGGACCCAGTTTCAATTCCCAGAGTCCACGTGCCAGCTCACAACTGTCTGTAATTCCAGTTCCAGGGGGATCTGACACCCTCACACAGATCTACATGTAGGTGGAATACCAATGTACATAAAATAAAATAATCATCAGAGAGGGGAGGGAGGAAGGGAGGGAGGGAGAGGCCTAATGATAATGAAATAAAGCTAAAACTGCAACACCACCAAATAAGGCCATCTGTACAGGTAGGGAGGAACTGGGAGATGAGGAGGGGTAGCGCCTGAGGATGTGCACAGCCAAGCCAGCAAGCACATTCAGAAGCAATTAGAACCCTGATGCTTTCAGTTACATGCAAGACTAAATACTGAATGATCTTAACGTGCTTCGGTTTGCACGTCTGGCAGATAAGTCAGCAGGCGCCTTGCCTGATACCGCCATTCCTCTCCAACAGTAAGTAGATTGGGACCCGCAAAAAGCTCATGCACACAAAATTCACGGTGGAGCCAAATCCAAGCTTGGCTCCTGTGAGCCCGAGCCCTGGCTTTTCCACTCTACTGCTTAGCTGGAGCATGGATTCAGGTTATCCTGTGAACTCTGGCTGTGCATTTATGAAACAACATTGTTTTCTAGCCAGGAATCCTAGGAAACTAAGTAGATTGAGATGAAATACCCAGTGTTGTTTAGTCTTTTTAAATCTAAACTGCCACATCACTCTAGGGGAATCAGCTTAGAAAAAAATGAAAGGGTCTTCCTCCAAAGAAAATACCAGGTTTAAGCCTCTCAGTCTAACTTAAGCTATAGGTTTACTGGGGGAAAAAAATCTTTGTATCAAGATTTGGTTTTCCCCAAAATTTGTTACATTCGTGCTTTGTCCTGGGCTTCCCACAAGTCTTTTAAATCCCTACATGTTGATGAACACAAGCCAGTCATTGTCTTTGTACACTGTTGTGCACCACCTAACAGCCTTCACAGGGTCACTGCAGACTGACAGGATTGCAAAGGGCTTTCTTCCTCAATTCCTGGGGCACTGTGGTCCAGGTGCCTCACAGTCAGTGACTGTGAAAACAAATGCTTGGAGTTTGTATACAGCAACCATTTGTGTGAGAGTGGCCCGAGATCTTATACCTTCAGAGCTCTGATGTACCTGTGCTGGGTCCCCCAGGCCTCCTATGGGTTATGTACTAGGGGAGGGTTAAAATAAAGCTAGGGAGATGACTGTCTCCACGTTATGTTTTAAGATTACTGGAGGGAACATGAAATTTCCTGACAGACTTTCTGTTTTAATTCTTTTCGTGTGGTTGTTTTCGAGACGGTTTAGCTTGTGTAGCACTGGCTGTCCTGGAACTCCTTCTATAGACCAAGCTGGCCTCGAACTCCCAGAGACCTGCCTGCCTCTGCCTCCCATGTGCTGCATTTTTAATTCTCATAGTTGGTATGTTCTTATTGAGTTTTTGAGATGCTTCAAAATGCTACTTAACCCAAAGTTTCATGCAATGTTGTTTGTAGATTAAACTATTTATTACGAGAAAACTATTTAATACAACAAAAAGAATGTAGACAAAGCCTGGCTCTGACAGATCAAATAATTTGATATTTGAAGTAGAATTAGTGTTCAGGGTGTGGTGACACAGGTCTGCAGTCCCAGCACTTATGACTCAGAAACAAGACGATCAAGAGTTCTAAGCCAGTTTCAGCTATATAGTGAGTTTGTGGCCACTCTGATCTGTACAACATAACGTCTCAGAAACTTTTTTTAATGGAATTGTTTTTAAATTAAAATATAAAAATAATGCTTATTGTATATTTCAATCATTTGTATTAAGCTGCTCTTTTAAATGGTTTTTAAAACATTTTAGTTAACTAACTCAGGTATGTTGAAATTTATTATTATCTCTGGCTCTTTAAATCCCATTTTCTAAAAAGAAGAAAATTAAATGCAAATATTGATAAAAATTAAGAATTGACTCAATTTGCATTTATATTAGAGTCTTATGGAACACTTTATCACATTAAGCATTAATTCATTGTACTTCTATACTAGCCCAAATTATGAATTAAGTGCTCATAACAATCAACTACGTACAGTAAGCTCTCAGCACTGACCTAATGCAACAACTTAACTTACTTAATGTTTACGCTGAATTATCTACTCTGACATAGGCATAACACCAGCACTCACCATGCAAAATGACATGACGGAGGCATTAAAGTGATTACAGGACCGTCTGAAGTCTTAGAAACTGCCCTAGGTGTAGAACTTCCAGACTGATCAGGTAAATCCCAACAGGGAACAACTCTCAGAACCATCAGCAGACTCATTGTGGTTCTTCCCACTGGTCTTTGGCTCCACTACAGTTTACCACCTAAAGCCACCCTGGGCATACGATGCAGTTCAGACAGTCCCCCAGCAAACCAGGGATGGCATAGCCACTCACTTTGTCTGTCCACCCAATTGCTAATTGTAGTCTCAAATTAAACCATCACTCCTCTTCTGGCCCTTGTTCATCAGTACCATAGAGACAAAACAAACCCACTTCTCTGTCTCTTCTAAGAGTAGCTGCATCCTTTTCTTCAGTCTCCTGGGCAAAGTTTCACAGTACCCTTGACAATACACTCTTTTTACCATCTGTTCATTTCATCTGATTATGTAATCCTGTTAACTATGGTCTAAATTTTATTACCAATTTGATTTCTTCTCACTGCAAAGTCTCCCATGTGATTGGCAAAATCTTATTTACCTTTGCGCTAGGCACTGTCTACTGACTTCTTGAGAACAACCAGGTCCTTTTAAAATTCAACCCATATGCATCATTCTCCTGCTCAAAACCATCTGAGAATTTTATAGTAGGAATAAAATTTAAGTTGCACACATCGAATCATGGTCAACAGGGCCCCTGCACATCATATGGCTCTTGGTAGCTTTCCCTTTCCTGCTTGTACAGCAGCGAAGTTGAGCCTTTGGTGTTTCCTCCTGTGAGGAGATCGCCCTCCCACTGCAGGTCAGATACATCCGGTAACCTTGGGAACTCCCAGCATCCTGCAAGCAGCCTTCACAACTCCCTAACAGTAACATCAGTCTCCACAGCTCCCAAACACTGCCCTAGCAGAGACCATGGTCCTCAAACACTGGACAAACAGTTTCCACAGCTTCCCAAAACTGCATGGGCAGGCTCCGTTGATCTTTCCACTCCTCTACTGGCCCAGTCTTAACCTCATCTCTCATTTAAAAACACTCACTTGATCACCAAATACATACAAAGCCTACCCTTCAACACTTCCTTACACATTAGCTTTTTAACCCACAATGCTTATCCCAAGCTTATATGCTGATTTATGCTCATCTACTTTCGTATTCCCAAAGAAATATGGAATTTCTGAGTGTTTTGTGAAAGGCTGTATTTTCAGTTTCTAGAACTTTGCCTGACTCAGGACAAGCATTTATTAAACAATTGAGAAGTGGTTAAATCTTCTCACATTCCTTAGTACTTGCACAACTACTGTATTGCAGGTCCCCAACAGCCAGAACTAGAACAATTATTTGACTCTGTTTTCTTCACACTCTTCATCTAAAACAGACAAATGTGCTGTGGTATAGGTTTGTAATTCCAGTTATTTCAGAATCTTAGACATGAGGATTGAGGATTCAGAGCCAGCCTGGGCCACATGTCAAGATTATTTCTCTTACAAGAAAAAAAATAGGAGACTGTCAGGCTTCTTCATTGGGTAAAGATAGCTGCAGCCAAACCTGGTGACCTGAATTCAATTCCCCGGACTCACATAATGGAGAGAGAAAGCCCACTCCTACCTACCTACCTACACACGCACACACACACACACACACACACACACACACACACACACACGCACACACGCACACACGCATATGTATACACACTCACACAGACATACATACATGTTCACATACATAACACACATATACACATACACATAGATGCATACATGCACATACAATCACACACACACACACAGAGGCATACACACATGTACACACAAGCGCACATGCACAAACACACACACACACACCAGACACAGACATATACACACAGCAGTCCTGGGGAAGCAGGGAACTGGAGAGCTAGTTATCTCTGTAGAATTTCAGGGACGTAGTGATACCAGCAGGGAACGTTCATAAATGAAACCGGTGAGGAATAAAAAGTAGTTTTCTCTCCTGAAACTTCTCTTCCGGTAAGGTTGAGTTCTTGGTGTCATTTGTACTGGGCTTGATTCTTTTTCCAAGATCCTGGAAAAAAAATGGTTTTCTACTCTTCAAGATGAGTGACTCACAGAAATACAAGGCTGTGGTCTCCAGGCTTCAAAGTCAAGAGGACTTCCCAACACAGTCTGATATTCATTTCACTTCTCCCTGCAAGACTTCCCTGTCAAGTTCTCAGAAGCACCTTCCAAATCCCCTGTCAGCCACAATATTAAGCAAGGGGAGGAGCTGTCACACACACTGACGCTTGCTGCCAAGCCTTGCTCTCTCTCAATCTGCAGCTGGAGTGTCATCATGCTATCTGTCCCCAAGACTCAGGTTACAGATCCAGCACAGAGATGCCCGCATCTGAGGTGCTCTTTTGCCAGTTTCTCATTCAATGTCAAATTACAGGAGAGGCTTGTCCATACCAGTAAACATACAAACTAGTGCCAGCTACAGATTTAGGCATGGGGAGCCATCGGCTTGATCTGCGTGGTCTCTACTTTCTCTGGTCAATTCTAGAAGTCATCATGACTATGTTCCTTACCTCTTAGTGCTCTGACTTTGGCAAGGGCATCAGAGTCCTCTCTGAGGCTCACTTTCATCTGTTTTAATAAGTATTTAATGGGTTGAGTTGCTGTTACTGTGAAATAAGTAGCTATGATTTCCTGTCCTGGTGTCCACTAGGCAGCCATTGCCTGGGACACTAGTGCTTTTCTGAACATCAGTATGAGGGACTATAGAATGTAGGTTAATCTCTCTGTATTCTGGGGTGGAAATATATACCTTGTCATATTATTTTCTACTGTGTTCAGAGAAAGCACCTACACAAAAGTAGCTGTAAGTACAGACGGGTCAGGTTTTAAAATGTGAATTATATTGATATCAAGGAGAATTTGCTAGAAGACACCACATTCTAGTAAAAGATAGGCAAGTACTTTAAGACGTCTCTGTTAACAAATAATGATGTCGCTTACAGATAAAACATTTTTATTCAATTATGGAAATACTTTGATAACTTCTATTTACCTTAATGTTTTCTGGTATTATTTTCAGTGCTTATCATCAAGGGTAACACCATGTTTCTCGGGTACAATAAGATAAGTTTTGTGGAGCAGAAGCTACAGCCTTGTTATTGTGATAAAGGGAATCATAAATTAAGGTCTTTTCCAGGTTTGTAAAACAACTACACAAATTCAGTATGTTAAGGCTACATGATAGCGTTTAGTCTTCTGGGGAACACAAAGGCCTTCTGTTCAGGGTGTGTGAGAGGTCAACACTGTTCTCCCAATATTCTCATCAGCACCACTCCCAGTGAGGTGAGAGTGCAGGCTCTGCATAGTGACATCACAGTGTGCTCACAGCCACACCAGTTTCATTCATTACAGAAGGCCCTCATGAGGTAGTAAAAAGCAATTAACCTTATTAGATATCAACTGCCTACCACATATTTTCTGAGTACCAAAATGTGATGGCTATCTTCCAGGAAAGCCTTGTGGAGTGTGTGAGTCACACGTTGAAACAGCTGCTGTGTTCATGGAACACTGGTTTTCCTTGAAAGAATAATGAGAGAGAAAAAAACCTTCATTATTCTTAAAGCTGTGTTAGATACATGTTTCCTTGAGCCCCAAAATGAAGAGAGGCTATTACTTCAAGGAAAACAAGCAAGAGTCTCTGCAGTCTTGACAGCACTTGTAAAACACACACACACACACACACACACACACACACACACACACACACACACTCACTTCTCTGTATAATTTGGGAAAGGTGGATCCCTCACCATAACCTTGACAAAGCCACTTCAGAAACTTTCTGATAAGACTGGTAATATTAACAACTAGAATTTGTTAATATTATAGAAAAATGGTCTACTACTTAGATTTATTTAATTCAATAAATCAATAAATTACAAACGGTCAATAGAAATATGCAAACCAAGTATAAAAGCAAGTAATGGATTTTGCATGAAAGAAGAAAAACAAAAAAGGCATTAATATAGTCTCACAACCCATATCTTAATTAATCTTTATGAAACTATTTGTCAGGTTATCAGGTTAGTATCAAAGAACAGTATCTACAAAAAATAGAAAATGGCTATGAAATACATTCCCATTTTCCAGCTACATTTGTGAGCTTATCTGTGTTGGTTTCTGTATACTTTAAAAAAAAAAAAAAAAGACATATTTTAGCTAAATAACTGCTGAACATCTGGAAGTCAGCTGTCTTCTAAAGAGATTTATAAACTTGGAAGACAACGCTACTTTCCTTGATTACATGTTTTTCTCACAAAACATAATTTAAAATATAACCATATTGCTTCTGTTAACATATAAGGAGTTTGGTGTTGTTATTTGTATATGTTAATAGTTTTAATTTTCTCAATTTTCCTTTAAAATACAGAAAGTGTCAATAAACCAAGGCAATCCTTGTTGTTTGCTTAAAAATAAAAAAGAAAGTTAGTAAAATTAAAAGCTTAAGAACTAGAATCTAGTCATTGAAGACCAAGGGGAACAAGCACCTTTCTCACAAAAGACTTTCTATCCTCAAACAAGTCCAGTTTCATTTGTTCGGTTGGTTTTTGTTGTTTTTTTCTTAAGAAGTTGAATCTCGGGAGATATTGGTGTGCCCATGTTAGTTCCAGTTAGGCCAACCCTCTGCTTTTTAAAATCACATTATTCCATGGCATGTCTTTATTGTTGTTTAATCTTAACCATCCTTATAGGTTTGTGGGTACCTCCTATGTTTTGGTTTGATTTTTGAGACAGAGTTTCTCTGTGTAGCCCTCGCTGTCCTGGATTAGGTTTACAGACCAAGCTAGCCTTAAACTGACAGAGATCTGCCTGCCTCTGCCTCCTGGAGTGCCAGGATTAAAGGCCTCTGCCACCATGCCCAGCTGTGGGTATCTCGTATGGACTGAGCACACACACCACCTTCTTGACCATGCTCCTGAACATCATCCAGTGTGACACTTGGACATTTATACAGCGCCATCATGGGCCTTCATATATCTCGTGCATTTACAAAATAGGCTGCAAATTTTGTTAACTGTATTTGGAAGTTATTTACATATTCTAAATACTAAGATACACAGTTTTTCTTTTTTATAAAATATCATTTATTTGTGCGTGTGTGTGTGTGTGTGTGTGTGTGTGTGTGTGTGTGTGTGAGTGAATGGTGAGGGTGGGGGAGCTGAAGAGGCTAGAAAAGAGCAAAGGGCATTAGTTCCCCTGGAGTTGGAGTTGCAGGTCGTTGTGAGGGGCTGGATGTTAGTGCCAGGAACTAAACGCCAATCCTTTGGCAAAGCAGAAGTGCTTTTAACCGTTGAACCAACTTTTCAGCCCAGATCCTTAGTTTTCTCTTTATTTTCACTCCACAGAATTGTCTTTGGATTTTATTGACAAGAGAGTACAGGTCACTGATGTTAGTCAGGTTCAGCTTTATTGTTTTGGGTTGTGCCTTAGGTGTAGCACCGGAAACTTTAGCCCTGCCTCTACATGCTACGATTTTTCTCTTGTTCTTCTCTCTGATAGTCTACACATTTCTCATTCTGTGTTCTTTTTTGTAGTCAAGTATGCGACATGTTGGGGGTTCGCATTTTCATGTTGCCCAGTTGCCACAGAAAACGTTGAATTAACTTTCTGTCCTTCCCATCTTAATCTTTTTTTCAGAATTACTTTAGCTAATACTTCGTTTTCCACATAAATCTTGAAATTCTTTGGCTAAACTCATAGAAGCCATGCTGGGACCGTGAGACAGATTAAGTTAAAGGTGCTGGCAAAGTCAAAGGAAAGTTGGTGTTTTGACTATGTTGACTTTTCAATCCGCAAATATGATGTATCTCTGTATTTATTTTGTTATTCTCCTATCAGCATTGGGTACTTCTCAACATATAAAGACATTACACGTTTTGATGTCTTCACTTCCATGTAAGTCTCTCTTCCTACTGCTGCAATGGAGTGTCTTGAAAGGAAAGGCTTGTTTTGGCTCAGTTTTAGTTGCAGACCATCATGAAGTCAAGGCACTCATGGGCAAGTGGAGGCAGCAGGTGTTCAAAGCAGCTGATCCATCACATTGTGTCTACTGTAAGAAACAAAGAGCAAAAAGGGGAGGAGCTTGTCTGCTGTTTGGTTCCTTTCCTCCATTTGTGGAGTACAGAATTCCCTGCTCTGGGAATGGTGCTGCCTGCAATTAAGATGAGTCTTTCCACAACAATCAATCAAGATAATGCACCCAAACACATGGCAGAAGCTTATCTCCCAGTTGTATCTAACCCTCACTATCTCTAAGTATTTCATTCTTGTTAAACGATCAAAAGGACTATCACACATATGAGGTAGCTTGTGTCCTCTGGCCTCCTTGGACACACCCACAAATGTGACACCAGTCCCCTAGCCCCCCACACAACTCATACATAGACATGCACACACACACACACATACACACACACACACACATACACACACACACACACACACACACACACACCTCCTGTTTGTGTACACATAGCAACCAAGCTGGTTAATTACATCTTCATGGAATCGGAGGTGTCAGTTTCTACATGCTTTGTCTCCAAGCCCTTCATGGGTTTCCTTTCACGACATTTTCTTTCTGCCTCTTTCGTCCCCTAGCTCTTACACTTTAGAAGATTATGTGCTGGCATCTTTTCATGGCATTATTGCCTATGTAGGCTTCCAGACAGCTTTTCTGAACCCAGTGCATAATGTATCCCCAAAACTATTTTGTTGGTCTTCAAAGACTCTATGACGTATAAGATATTTTATGTCAATAAGTATTTAATAGACCTTTGTTCTGCCTCAGACTCCCTGCCCCAGCCCATATAGAAAATGTTCACATTACATGTTGTTCTCAAACTTTGCTTACACGCATATGTGTGACAATTTAGGGATTGGGACAATAGACTGTTCCCATGAATACAGATGTGATTTTAACACACGTATAAAATGAGTACACACCAGGATGGTGACCTTGCAACTCAATGTTGCCAGAACTAATAAATGGTGAAACTAAAGTTAAAAATGAAAGGCTGCTGCAAAGTTCTGAAATGGGATCTGTGTCTCTTTACAACCAGTGTAGGAATTAGTACAAAGCAATGAAAATGGTAAATGTTTAACTAAGGTCATGGAGGTACTGTATCATTATATAGAATATTAAGAGAACTGCTTTAGATACCCTCTATTGGCATTTTTACTAAAGCTTGGCACTAATGGTACACCAGCCATAGGTTCATATTGTGTCAAGATTTCAATGCTTTCTTGAAAATTTCTTGCCAAAAGCTGTTGAAGACAGATAAAGAGACTACTTAGTCTCTCTCTCTCTCTCTCTCTCTCTCTCTCTCTCTCTCTCTTTCCTCCCTAAGGTACTAGAATTTGCGCCCAAGACCTCTCATACATGCAAGACTAGCTTTTTATCATTGGCCTACAGACACAATCCTTTCACAAACTTACAATAGAATCTTATTTCAGGCAGTTGTTGAACTTGCTCTGTGTCTCAGAAAGGCCTTAAAATAGCAATCCTTGGTGGTTCCATGTTCCCCGGAGGCCCTCAGGCACTGAACTGAACCTTAAGATTTGAGCATCATTGGTCTCCGTGTGGAAAAGGATGAAACGGGGTCCCAAATTCTGCTTCCCTCAGGAACTTTAGGCTATGGGCAGGGAAGGATGGAAGGCGAAACAAGGCCCATGCCACAGGGTTTCTGGTTAGCTGGAGATGCATGGGAGAAAAGGATTTCTCCACAGCAAAGTTTCATGGCTCTTTGAGTCGGACTGCCATCACCAAACAGCAGCAGAAGTTCAGGACTCCCAAACTGAGACGGGCAGTGGCAGAAGCCTGACCTGATTTGGGTGAATAGAATGGCTGCTTGGGCTGAATTCTTTGGGGAGCAGGGGGCCACTTTCTCCCCAATGTTACAGCTCAGAATAAACAGCCAGTCTCAGATGATCTTCAATGAACTAGATTGTATGCGAGCTTTATTTCATGTGGAACAGGGACTTACAAACCTTGGGCAATGGGGAGGGGTTTGGGGTATGAATGCACTTCATTGGCTGGGACTAGGATTCTGGCGATGTTCTATTTACATGGGGAAAGATAATAGGTGACAAGCTCACATGACTGATCACCTGTCACATGGTTACTTTGGGGTTTTATCACCAGCCCCTGAGGCAAGTAAAAAACATAGAGCTTTGTCCTACACTGTCCTTTCTCAAGATGAGATTTTAAATCTCATGTTTGAGATTTCCTGGGTTTGAACATGCTCCATCTCATTACGAGTCCACAATCCCCCTGCCTCAACCTCCTAAGTAGCTGTGCCACAGATCCGTGTACCAGGTACATCTTTAACTTTGGTTCTGATGTATCACATTTAAAACATTTGATGACCCTTCATAGAAATTCTCAAAATACTTCACACACTAAAAAAACTCACTCAAACATGTTGTTTGTTGCCATACCTACCTGACATGTTACCTTTCCCATTTTTTCTGGTAGGCTGATTTTTGTAGACAGTAAAACCGGTTTTACTTTTTATCCCAATGAGATATCCAAGAGATCCATTATCCTCCAAGCATCATCCTGTATCTTGGTCAACTAATTTGCAGCTCTCTGTGCTAGAATCGACTGGTAAGAATAAGCAATGTTGCCATGGTAGCAGCTAGACTTCTATTTCACTGATGCATAACATCCAGCTAATTGCTGGCCACCCTTTCATATTCTCTGGAAGCTGAAGGAACAATTTTGTTAAACATTCAGAAACTATTTTGTACAGCAGAATTCTTCAGAAAGCCCCCCCCCACACACACACACAAAATAGCTGAAGTTGCCACTGCTCCAAATACTTACTTTTTCCTTCCTTCGCAAGTCTAATCCATCATCCAGACCTGATGATTTTCCCCTAAGCATATCTCATAGTTCTTTCTTATTACCTTTGTCTAAGTCACTTATTTATGTCGACTACATTCAAATATGCACATTCCTCTTACTCCTGGGCAACTAGTCCGCAAACAAACCCCTCACTATATCTGTGTGCTGTTTATGTTATAGAAGGATTGACCTCTATAGACCCTGATAACCCAGTGTGTTAGTTATTTCATGCTGTGACCCAATGCATTAGAAAACAACATGAATTAAAAAAAAAAAAAAAGATTGGTTTTAACATGTGGATTCTGAAGTTTCAGCCCATGTCCCTTCTTTCCATCGACAGAATGTTATACCCACAAGACCACCAGGCAGGGGAGGTTTTATCTTATAGTAAACACACAACAAAGAAAGCAACAGAGAAAGGAGTCACAGATAAGATATCTTGGGGGAAAGGAATCAATGTCTGGTCACTTACTTGTTCCCTCCAGCTTCTAATGGTTCCAAACCAACAAAAAAATAGCAATCCCCCACTGGTGACGGAGAGTTTGACATCATCTCTGAAACATTTAACATGCTTCTTTATTCTCTTAGGAAAAAGATAACTACGCAGATATTAGCCTGCATGGTCTACATCAAGTGTGGTCTAATGTGCCCATTTTTCCAGTACCATGTGACCGTGTGGCACTCTCACTGCACCAGCTCTCTTCTAGTTTCTTGATTGTTCCACACACATACTCTTGTCAACAGCTTTTGTCCCTCAGTTCTCTCTGTATCAAAACTCTTGCTGTTATCTGTAACTTAGTTCCCTTTAGATTTCTTACTTTCTGAAGAAAGTCTCTTAGATAAGGTTTCAATTCTTGTGAAGAGACACCACATAACCGCAGCAACTCTTAGGAAGGAAAACCTTTAATTGGGGCTGGCTTACAGTTTCAGAAGTTTAGTTCATTATTGTCATGGCAGGAAGCATAGTGTCACACAGGCAGACGTGGTGTTGGGGAGGTAGCTGAGAGTTATACATCTGGATATGCAGACAGCAAGAAGAAGGAGTGACACAGGGCCTATCTTGAGCATTTATAACCTCAAATCCCACCTCCCCTCCCCCGCCCCAGTGACACGGTTCTTCCTACAAAGCCACAAGTACTTCCGTACTGTATAATAGTATCACTCCCTATGAACTCATGGGGTCCATTTTCATTCAAAACACCACAGCCTCCATTTATTATGGCCAATCAAACTATCTCAGGTGTCTTTTTGGATCCTGTATCAAAGTAAGTTTACATTTATCTGTGTGAGTCTGTGTGTATCTCTGCCCACCTCTATAAAATTAATACATAGTGCTTACTTGACAAGTCTCTGAGTAAGTGACGCACTGCTATTTGGCCAGTAACCACAAAGTAAAAAATTAGGGAGAGGAAAAAAGAAGGCAGAAATAGGAGTAAATGCAGGAGGGAATAAAAGTAGTCAAAGAAATTGATTTTTATATTTAGGGCTTTCTTTTTCAAAACCATATTTGTTTGTGTTATCTTACCATCAGAGCAGCAGCTTTGAAAGTCCTGGCTGAATTCTGCAGGTCTAGATGGAGTGTGCTTATATCTACACACTTGCAATAAGAAGAGGAGCTATTTTAAGATATATGCTGGTCATCGGTGAGCTCAGAACCAGTTCTGTGACTTACTGAGCATTCTTCGTATTATAAAATACCTTTTGATTAAAAAAAAAAAAGTACTTTAGGTTAAAGATAGAATGCTTCTTTTAACAAACACCTAAATGGAATATATATATATATATATATATATATATATATATATATATATATATATATATATATATATATATAAACGCAGAAGTAGGGAAGCCAAGAGGCTCAGCAAATTCTTCCTTTTGGAAAGAGGTCTTGGCTAGGATTCACAACTTATGTCTGAGTATTGAAGGCACAGTGTGTCCACCCAAAAATGTATATGTTGCAACCTGCTTCCCAATTGTAATATTCGGAGATGGATCGTTTGAAAATTAATTAGGTCATGGGTGTGGGGACCTCACAAAGGAGATTAGTAGCCTTGTGTAAGAGACATCAGTGTGATCTTTCCCCTGTGGGTTTATGGCAAGAAGACAGCCCTTCTGAACTAGAACTAAAATTGTCACTGAAACTACCAAAGGCTTAGCTTTGGCCTTCCGGACCTAGAACCATGGGAAATAAGTGTATTCTGCTTATAAACCATGCTTCACGGTGCAGTAGCATCAACGTTCTCAGACAGTGGCCATCGGTCAAGTTTGGTTACCTAGTTCAGACCTAGCGTCCTGTAAGAATCTTCTGCCAATGTTTCTAGTTAGTTATATAGACAGTCTAAATCCAGATCATATTTGAAGTGTCAGGGGGAAATGGAACAAGTATAACTAAGGAATTTTAGGGCCCCACACTGTTCTTGGACCAGGGGTTAAACCAGCTGCTTAGGCCAAGTTCTCTCGAGCAGCACACCTAGGTTCACGCTGAAATGTGATTGATACTATGAAGGTACTAAGACACTGGTACTTAAGAGGATATGACATCATGAGGCTATGCCTTTATTGTGGTCATGACTTTAACACGGGAGTGTGGTAGCCAATGCAGGGTGTTCTCTTGATAAATGAGCATTTGATTCAGTTTTCCTCTCTTCTTCTATGCCTCTTTCTCTCACTCTCTCCCTCACCCAATCTTCCCTCAACGGCTTCCTTTTTCTCTTCTCATCTCTCTCTACCATGATTATTTTTTCTTTCCTTATCTGTTCCTCATTTCTCTTTTTCCCTTTCTTCTTCTTTCTCTACCCTACCCTTTCTTCCCTATTTTCCCCTTTTTTTTACCACTCCCTCTGTGCTCCTCTCTCCCAGGGTGATACCAACCATAACACTACAATACAACAAGAAAGAACCAATGGTAGGCTCTGATCTTGAACTTAACCATACCCAAATTCTTGTTTACAATTCTCCCAGGCAGTGACATTTTGTTTCAGTGGAAGAAAACAAGCCTAGCTATTTATTGTCACAGATTAGTTGATGAGTATTTTCTGTACAGTTAAGGCTAGAAAGAAGACTTCCACTGAAGCTGAAAACAACATACCCACACAAAAAGTGACTGAATGATTTACTCCCACACAGACCACTAATAACTGTTTACTGTCTAGATACTCTTTGGGCATTTGGGGATGCTTGAGAGCCTTTGTGCTGGGATAGACAGACTGCATACACTTAGATGAAACAATACCCAGATGGTGTTCAGATGAAAGCCTGAACCATGGAGGGTCCTTTCAGTTTGTACAACTGATTACTGAGCATAGAAAGTTCTCATGTGCCTCCCTTGTAATTGCCAGGTTTCTCTGCAGTGCCCAGGGTGCACTTCTGTAGCCTAGAGTGTTCTCAGAAATGCTGGTGGCCCCAAACCCCTGCTTAATCTAAACCCTTTGGATCGCTATGCAATTGTAGAATACACTTGCTTTCTTATTTATGTCACAAGAGAATCATATTTTGGGTCTGGCTAAATCTTCTTTCCTTACAAACTTAATTTGCTGTAAGCTTATTGCAATTAAATTGGATAGAAGCAAAAGAGCTTTGACGATATTCAATTAGCTTTGACACTGTGTTGACAATTTGATGCTTAGGAAGGAAACAGATTTCCTTCAGTAGAGCTCTGAAAATACTGCCAATCATCTTTTCAGTGGGAATGGTTCATAGAAAGAAACAGTTTTTCCAGGAGATGGTTTTTCCACAAGTTCTCTGGGTTAATCTTAGCTCTTGCCACTTTTCTGGTAGCACACACAGAGGCCAGGTTGGAACATAGACTCTGAAAGCTGGATCTGAGACCAGGATTCCGTAGTCAGAGCAATTGAAGATTGAGAATTTTGCTCCCATTTCTCAGGCTCAAAGCAGAGAACAAAACAATACCATAATAACAGACTGACATTTTACAGATACTTACATATGTTAGCTTTGTCTTCTCATGATACATACATATATACACACATACATACACACACACATACATACATATATATGTGTGTGTATATATATTCTTATGTCTACTTATTTTTATGGATTATTAGGAATATATCTTACCCATATCAAATCAATTCCTTCCTCAAATTATAAGTATGGAAACAAAATTGTACCCTTTGTCATAATTCACTTAGCATTTTCACACAGTTATATCACAAAAGTCTCAAGCATAGACTGTAATAAGTCAAAAAATATAATTGCTATTTACAAATATAAAAACTAAATTTTCAGAAAAGCTTCAACTTTGAAGACTTTAGCCACAAAAATTCAGGTTTTCTCCAAACATGAAAGACACTAGAGCTGACCTCTAGCTCACTCTGGGCCTGGAGTCCAAGAAACTCTCTTGGTTCTTGTAGCCACAGCGTTGTTAGTGTTCTGTTTTGTTCTTTTGAGATTTTGCCTCCCCCACCTTCCCATACCTACACTCCTTTATTAGCTCCTGTTCTCTCTCTTGTTCCCTATTTCCAGTTCCAAACATCGTGATTTAAGTCAATTATACATGGTAAGTTTCCATAAAACACTTGCATATAATAATACAAATAATTGGGGTATGTGCTTACAAATATTGGTCTTAGAAAATGTCAGGAGTAATGTTGTTATTGTTCTTGTTTTGGATTTTCTGTTTCATTTTAAGTTGATGAAAATGCAATAAACTATTAGTTGGGGCTGCAGAGAACCAAAACAGTTAGGGGGAAGTTTGAAAAGAATTTATGGAGGGGCTTCAAAAGATTTTTATGATTTCTTCAGGAAGAGGAACATGCAGCCCAATGAGAGATAGCTCAGGATCGTGTCAGGGAGCAATGAATGGTCTGATGGACTTGGAGGTCTTCTGAGAGGAGGCAATCGCTTAGAATGTGGAAGTGGTTGGAGCTGTTGTGTGGAGCGTTCGGAGCAATGCACTTAGGATTTGATTGGCAGTTAGGAACCCCTTAAGTGAGAACAGCTGGGCTGATTGTTCTGTTTCATATGCTGTCATTTATGTTGCCAGCTTAACTCAAACTCTAGAATACAGACTCAAAATATAACATCCATAAGGTGAGTGTTGAATTTGACTCTGCTTAAAAGGCAAAGACAGGGGTCAATACTTTAAAATCTTTATTCTGAAATTTTATACTTTGAAGTGTGTGTGTGTGTGTGTGTGTGTGTGTGTGTGTGTGTGTGTGTACATGTGTGTTCATGTGTGCATACATGTGGGGACCAGAGGTCAACACTGGATGTCTTCCTCAATGGATGTTCATCTTATTTTCTGACAAGGTTTCGGATTGATCATGGAGCTCATTGACTTAGCTAGATGGGTAAAACAACTCCAGGGAGCTACCTTTCTCTGCCTTCCAAAAGGGAGGACTTGATAGGGTGGCTCTACCAAGTCTAACTGGAGATTTGCACTCAGGCTTTCATGCTGGTTCAGTGAGCAATGTTCTGTGCCCTCAACCTTTATACTTTGAGCTCTTTGTGAAAATAAGTATGTGCATATGTCTGTTTGTTTACTTAGTCTCACAAGCGAGAAGTCATGATGTCAGAGCAAATAAACCACATTCTCTTGCTTACTGTAAACAAAGAAAAGAGTTTTAGTTTAATACAAACTATGGAGAGCTGAGGAGGCTTTTCATGTTTATGGAGCTTTAAAAAGAAGAGACTATGCTATGTGTGATGTGGGGGACCATATGGAAGTGATAGACTATATTTTACCAGCAGCTGAGAATCCTGTGAATTGTTTCAGGACTGGCCAACTGATATAGTAAATACCTGCAGGGAAAAGTGCATCACTGATTAACAACTGCTTTACAGAGCCAAATTCAGCATTTGCTAAGTTGCATCGTCTGTTCCTGACCATGGTAGAAATCCCTGTGACTTGCATGCAACCTGAATGCAAGCTGAACACACTCCTTCCAGCCATTAAATAGAAATGATATGCTTTCTTCTCACCTTCAATTTTTTCATTGCTTTCTTTAAGGATTAAGCTTTTCGGGTAATCAGTTATTTGACTCTTTTTTAATTTGACTGGTCTTCGTCCTCACGGTATGCCATTCTCATCCAGACCACAACAGTATCTATCTACAGTGCTTCTTCTATGGTGCTAGGTAGTCTATCCTCTTTCTTACCTTCTTTTTCATTAGCACTGAAAGAAATTAATTTCAGTGCAACATTTTTATACACACATCATGATACTGTGCCCTTCTTCATTACCCTGGTTCTCACTCTCTTTTTTTATAATCTCCTTCC
Source organism: Acomys russatus (assembly GCF_903995435.1). Classification (NCBI taxonomy): domain Eukaryota; kingdom Metazoa; phylum Chordata; class Mammalia; order Rodentia; family Muridae; genus Acomys; species Acomys russatus. Next base: position 11,179,849 of record NC_067144.1, on the reverse strand, counting down.
TCCTTTTGCTTTGTGGTAGAGTACATGCTGACCATATGCAAAGCCATTTAGCATCCAAAATACAAATTAACTAATTAATTAATTAATTAATTTTGCTGTTAACTGAGCCCACTGATGTTTTCAGCCTCACTCTTTTACTTGTGCATGAATTTATAAATAAGTTTCCCTCTAAGTATAAACTTGCTGGCACTCTCTAAGCTCAGAAATGACTTCTGTTATTTAGCTAAATACGTGTTCCAGTTTCCTTTTATTTCATTATAACACATTCTTTAGAAGCTTGTTGTCTTAAATTTAAAAATATGAAACTATTTTTCATCTAATTTCTTAATTATTGATTTATATATTGATTACACTTTAGTCAACAAACACACACTGTGGTCAGTCTCTTAAAGTTTATTCAGATGTTCTTAAAGGCATCGAATAGAATCAATTACTTATGAATTTTTTAAATCTCTTACTTCATGTAATTTAAGACTGTGTGATTTTAAAAATTAATTTATATATTAACTTCACATTCTGATTGTAGCCCCTACCCTCCTCTCCTTGCAGTCCCACCCTCCATCCCTCTTCTCCATCCCTAAACCCCTACTCCTCAGAAAAGAGGAGCCACCACCCCAAACCTAGCTCATCAAGTTGCATCAGATGTGAGTGCATCCTCTTCATCTATGGCCTGGCAAGGAAGCCCTGCCAGGGGGAAGTGATCAAATAACAGGCAATAGATTCCATGTCAGAGATAACTCCCATTCTCCTTACTAGAGGACCCACATGAAACTCAAGCTGCTCATTGGCTACATCTGTGTACAGGGCCTAGATCCAGTCCATTCGTATTCCTTGGCTGGTGCTTCAGTCTCTATAAGCCCCTCTGGGCCCATGTTAGTTGGTTCTGTTGCTATTCTTGTGGAGTGCCCATCAACTCCAGGTCCTTCTATCCTTCCTCTGATGTTTCCACAAGACTCCTTATGTTTTGTCCAATGTTTAGTTGTGAGTCTGAGCATCTGTTTGGATCTGCTGCTGGGTGCTATATTAGGCTCCTGTGTGTGAGCATAGCAGAGTATCTTTAATAGTGTCAGGAGTTGCTCTCCACTATGGGTTGGGTCCCACGTTGGGCTAGGCATTGGTTGGCCAATTCCCTCAATCTCGGCTTGAGCTTCATCACTGTACATCTTGTAGGAATGTAAATTTTGGGTCGAAGTTTTTGTGAGTGGGTTGTTGTTCCCCTCCCTCCACTAGGAGTCCGGTCTACTTAGAGGGTGTCCTCTTCCGTCTCCATGACCCCTGTTACTAGAGTCTCAGCTAGAGTCACCCCCATATCTTCCCCAAAACCTACCCTGCCTTTGGTCTCCAGATTGCCCCAGAGATGCCTTCTTCCATGGTTTCTCTTCCTTCTGCATGCCCTCTGTTCCTCACCAGCCCACTCCCCATCCCTGACCCCACCCCACTCTTCCCAGGTCTGACCCCTATCCTCATTTCTCTAGGAGCTCCTTCTCCTACCCTGTTGCCTCTCTTCAACCACTACCATTGTCTATTAAATTTCCCCTTCACGGTGATATTTAAGTATCCTCCTTTGGGTCCTCCTTGTTACTTGTCTTCTTTGAGTCTGTGAATTATAGTATGTTTATCCTGTATTTTATGGGGGAAATCCTCTTACAAGTGAGTATATACCATGTGCGTCTTTCTGGATCTGTGTTACCTCACAGAGTATTATCTTTTCCGGTTCTATCACTTTGCCTGCTGTTTTCATGATTTCCTTGTTTTTAATAGCTGAGTCAAATTCCATTGTGTAAATGGACCACAATTTCTTTATCCATTCTTCAGTTGAGGGACATCTAGGTTCTTTTCAGATTCTGGCACAAAGCTGCTATGAACATACTTGAGCAAGTGTCCTTGTTGTATCGTGGAGCATCATTTAGGAGTGGCACTATTCTCAGTTTTCGGGAAAGCGCCAGGTTGATTTCCAAAGTGGTTGTACAAGTTTGCACTCCCACCAGCAATGGAAGAGTGTTGCCCTTTCCCCACATTCTTGCCAGCATGTGCCGTCACTTGAGTTTTCGACCTTAACTATTCTGATAGGTGTAGAGATAGAATCTGAGAGTTGCTTTGAATTGCATTTCTTTCATGGCTAAGGATGTTGAGCATTTCTTTCTTTCTTTCTTTCTTTTTTTCTTGTTTTAGTTTTTTGAGACAGGGTTTCTCTGTGTAGCTTTGGCTGTCCTAAACTCTCTTTGTAGAACAGGCTGGCCTCAAACTCATAGCGATCCACCTGTCTCACCTCTCTAAGGGCTTCTTGGCCAATTGAGAGTCCTCAGTTGTTACTTGTTAATTGTTAATTTGTTAACTGTGCCTCGTTTGTTAATTGGCTTATTTTGTTAGGGTTAAATTTCTTGAGTTCTTTAAATATTTTGATTATTAGCCCTCTGTTGCATGTAGGGCTAGGGAAGATCTTTTCCCAGTCTCTAGATAGCATTTTTTATTTATTCACAGTATCTTTTGCCTTACAGAACCTTTTCAGTTTGAAGTGGTCCCATTTTTTAACTGTTGATCTTATGGCCTGAGCTGTTGATGTTCTGCTCAGGAAGTTGTCTCTGTGCCAATGAATGCAAGATGTTTTTCCCGATTTCTCTTCTAACAGACTTAGTGTATATGTTTTATGTTGAGGTTGTTGATCTGCTTGTGTTTCAGTTTTATATAGGGTGATAAGTATGGATCTATTTGCATTTTTCTACATATAGACATCCAGTTAGACCAGCAGCATTTGTTGAAGATGCTTTTTCTTTTTCCCATTGTATCATTTTTGCTCCGTTGTCCAAAATCAGGTTTCCATAGGTGTAGGAGTTTGTTTCTAAGTCTTTGATCAATCAATCTGTCTATTTCTATTCCAGTATCATGCATTTTTAAGTTATTATTGCTCTGTAGTACAGTTTGAAGTCAGGGATAAAAATACCTCCTTCTCAGCCTATATGTCATTGTATACAAGAGGGCTACTGATTTTTTAAAACTAGTTTTGTGTCCAACCACTTTGCTGAAGCCCAGCACAAAGGCCCAGAATATGTCCTGAGCCCCCGTTGGGTGGAGTCTCTCAAAGGACATCTATATTGGGCCAATATCCAGCTATACTTGAGTATATATCGTGTGTGTCTTTCTGAGTCTGGACTATTTCACTCAAGATGATCATTTTTAGTTCCGTCCACTTGCCTGCAATTTTCAAGATGTCCTTGTTTTTAATAGCTGAGTGGTATTTTAACTTAATATTTTCTTTGACATATGTATTGATTTTTTTCAATTGTATCTTCTAAACCTGAGATTCTCTCCTCCATCTCTTGTATTGTGTTGATGATGCTTACCTCTGTGGTTCCTGTTGTCAACCCTAATTTTGCATTTCTGGGATTTCCTTGGTTTGTGTTTTCTTTATTCATTCTATTTCCATTTTCATGTCTTAAATTGTTTTATTAATTTCCTTCATCTATTTGATTTTGTTTTTCTGTATTTCTTTCATTTCTTCTTTAAAAGCCTCTATTTGTTTGGTTGTCTTTTCCTGTATTTCTTTGAGGAGTTTATTTTTTCCTCTTCAAATGCCTCTACTATCTTCATAACCATAGTTTTAAGACTGTTTTCCTTGTTTCAGATGTGTTAAAATATCCAGAGCTTGTTGCCATATTGCTATGGTTTTTGTTGATTGTGTTCTTATACTGGCCGTTAGCCATCTGGTTGTTTCTGGTGTTGGCTGATTGTTCCTGGAACCTACTGGACTTTTCTGGTGCATGGAAAAGACCTAGGCCGTGGGCTCTGGCCTGAGTCTCCTCCAATAAACTACTTGGCTAGTTGTTCCTGGATTCTACTGGGTTTCTTGGGCATGGAAGAAGAGCCCTAGCTTGTAAGCTGGGGAATGAATCTCCTCCTGTAGCCTACAGCTCTGTCCTGCTGGTTGTATCCCAGTTGTACCTATAGGCAGGAAATTAGGTTGAGGGTTTCTAACCTGTGTGAGAGGCTGAAAATCTCTTCAAGATAGCTAGTAGAGCCAGAAACCATAGTCTATATCTGCATACCTCTGGAATCTAGCATCCTCTTCAGGATGGCAGGTGTAGGTGGAATATCTGGGGGTGGTACTGTGCCTGTCTGGCATGCAGGATCCTCTACTTTCTCCCCTCTACTCTTTCTGGGGGGAAATGGGCATTGGCATTTTGGAGTCATAAGCATGGTGGCTTGTTCATCCTCTAGATAGCATGTTCCTGGTACTCAGACTCCACTGTGCACCACTCTCTTGGACCAGGAAGCTGTATGCTCTGAATCTGTGCTTTTTTATTACAAATTTGAAATGGCATTTCTTTCAGAGACATTAATTATTTAATCCTGTTAAAGTGAGCATTTATATCTATGGAGAAGTCACCTCCCCTTAAGGGCTGCTTGTATGATACTATAACAGTGACTGGCTTTCTGTAGGCAATATTCACATGGCATGTTTTCTACTATCTTTTATGATTCTTTTCTGCATCTTTATGTTTTAAAAAATAACTGATTAAAAGCTTTCTTTATCCTCTATGGCAGTACTTTTCTTTTGTCAGAATATTTAGCTCTAATTAGGCTTTCAGGTGAGTTTACATGCCTGCATTACTCTTACTGCCAAATTCTCCTTACTTCTATAGTTATGTTCTTCCCTAGTTTAAATGTATTTTCCTTTCTTTATTTCCACTGAATCTCTTTGTTACTTTCTTAGTTTTTCCTTATATGAACTTGAAAATTATATAGCCTTTTACTCTTCTTTGAAAAATTTCCATATCTTCTAGAAATTAAAACATAATTCCTTGAGTATAATATTAGTTTCTTTTTCATAATAGAAATAGGAACAGCTTATTAAGAAAGAGAAAGACACTCCTGAGAACCAAAGTGGACCAATGAGCTGGTCAAAAGTATCTATCCATTTAATGTTTTAATTTCTTTTTTAAAAGAAGGGCAGAGACACTTAAACTTCATATGCCCTTTTTCCGATTCTGATATTGTTTTATGGTATAAATGAATATTATATACATTGCAACTCAGCCAGATACTAGTACTAACATCATCATTATTAATATTCATCTACATTTAATACTTTTTAAAAATCTGGGTGGGTCAAACTGGCATGGATGGTCATTCTAGCTGAAGGTCTTACTGCTGCCCAGTACCAAGCAGCCCACTGTTGATTTTCTTTGGCTACAAAGCTCCCCATTTCTCTCTATTTTCATCATGTTCCTGTTGGCTGTGGATGGTACTGGCATCTGTTGGACATCTTTCCAAGAATGCTGAGGTGGGGCAGGAGACAATGGCATCCATAAATTAAGTCTGTCTGAGCCCCAGAACTTTGTCCTGGCTTCCTCAAGAGCGGTCATTGGGTCATAATAATATTTATACCCATAAGGATTAAATCTCTTCCCTGTAGGTTAAAAATTCTCTTTGTAGAGTAATTTTGATCCTATGTCATCTTTAATGTATATACATTCCACAGTGTTGAAGATTGGCTGTGGAGCCTTGCACATGGTACACAGACACTCTATACTAAGCTTCACTTGTCCTAGATAGTGTAAGTCCTCTCATTCTTAAACTATGTTATGCTGCTGGGCACTCAGCCTCGTGTGTACATTTGTGTGCTTGTCATTTCACCCATGGCTGCCTTCCTGTGAACTCACTGCAAACTGGAGCCATGGAGCTGACTTTGTGTTATCATCTTTTCTCTTGGAATCAAATTCGCTCATTATTCTTGTGAAGTGCCCATTGGATCTTTAAAGTTCTCTAAGGCCATGTGTCAAAGGTCTGGTCTCCAGAGCAGTTGTTTGAGGGATGATGGCACATATAATAAGCAGAGCCAAGTGAGAAGCCTTCAGGTCATCAGTGTCATGACCTTCAAGAGGATTGTGGGACCCCTGAGCCATAAAGTAAGTTTTGATCCATAATGCATTCCCATCACAGTGTGCCACTGTGAGCCCAAAGCAGCGAGTTCAGCTGATCATGAGCACTGTGATTAAAAGCCTCTTCTCCATGAGCTGGTTATCTTCAGTACTTGTTATAGGATAAAACTAAGATATGATCTCTGTACAATGTTCTATTTCCAGTGAGCTATAAGAAATGAGTATACAGTCTATACCATACCTATTCCTTTCAAAACAGAAATATCTAAAATGTTATTCAATATTTAAGCATGACTGTATATAGAGGGAATTTGAATAGCCTATCTTTTGTGATACATTTGTCTAGATAGCATGTAGCAAGATGTCTGCTAAAGGCTTTGTCATCAGTAAACTGTGCTAACATGGCCTTGCATTGGGTTGTACATGCCTCCCGATCACCTGCCATGTATTAGAAGAGATCCAGTTACACAGAGAACAAACCTGCTGTCCACATCCACAGTCTGACCTGTGCAGGCTCACAGCTCTTTCAGCATGATGAGGCTTGTAGGTGACAGTTTTATCATGAGCACCACATTTCAGTTCTCCTTCACCATTTGTATTTATGTATTCATTCCCACTTAGACATAGTGAATAATGGTAAATGAATACAGTTTAGACATTCAAATTTTAAGTGCTTTATTGGTACGTATTCATTATACATTAACAACCAATTTCATTATGACATTTTCTTATACGTACATGATGTATTTTTGTCATTTTCAGCTGTGTTCTAGATTTTCCTGAAAGTTCTTCGAGGAAATGATTAATAGATATTATAAAAATGTGAAAACCATATTTTCCACATGTAACTTACTTTTAATGCTGCACTAAGAAAACAATATCCACTTTGTGTTTTTTGCTTTCTAAAAAAATAATATCGAATGTTTTTAACAGTTAAGCAATATTAAAAATAATCTGTGATTAGGAGTAGAAAACTTTCACAAAGTCAAGGTTCTCAAACCATAACAAATGAAATAAACAACAATTCAAATTCTCTCAAACTAAAATAAAGCAACCGTGAACATTGGGTTAAAAATAGTGGATGGAGCTAAAGCTACAGGGTGTAAAGCTGGGCAGGGAAGGAGGGCTAGCTAGAGAAGCACTTAACTGGGGTAGAGTTGCCATTTTCCTTCATACTTTTTAATTTTTTTAATTTTAATTTATTTATTATTTATTTTACATTTATGAGTGCTCTATACAGGCCAGAAGAGGGCATCAGATCCCTGTACAGATGGTTGTGAGCCACCATGTGGTTGCTGGGAATTGAACTCAGGACCTCTGGAAGAGCAAACAGGGCTCTTAACTGTTGAACCATCTCTTCAGCCCTCCTTCATCCTTTTAACATGAATTCACTCCTGTAACCATCTTGTGTCTCAGTCACCTTGTTGTTCATAGCAAGCAACTGTTTGCTGAAATTAGTAAACTTCTTGAACTTGTAACACATGTTTTTGTTTAAATGATCCTCAATAAAAGTTAAAGAATCAAATAAAAATTTCTGGTGCTAAATAGTTTTCTGTTTGCCTCTTGGTTTTCAATGACAGCGACTAAATCCTGCTTACTTCACTGTCCCTGACTTTCAGAACAATGCTAAGCACATGAATACTTTTAAAATATTATACAGAAAACAATGAGTATTTTCATTAAGCATAGTGGGGTGGATTGTGGGTCATACTGTAAGCATCAATAATGTTTATGATAGCTTAATATGACATCCTCCACATATTTACTACTCAGCCCATTTGTTTATCTTCATTACAGTGAATCATTATCTTATATGATATTTAAAAATAAAGTACATTCCTTTTATTGCTGGGACCCAAACCTGGGGTCCCATATTTGTTAAGTAAGAGCAAAATCATCAATCCCACAAAATCTTATTATGTAAAAGAATTCCGAGTCTCTAACTATAAACGCCATTGTTTTCTATCAACATGATACAACCTTCAAATCATTAATCCACTATCATAAGTCAAGGAAAATATATCTAAAATGATGGAAGACATTTTACATATAGGAGAAAAATGGGGAAATAGAAGGGTGCTTTGAAGTCATCCAGGTCTAGACTTAAGCCTTCATTCTCACTCAACCACCTGTGTGACTTGGAGCAAATAGTATTTATCTAAGTTTGTTCTTACAATAAGGAATAAACAAATTTTGTAGCTAGAAGTGTTGCCCCTCTTCTTACCTGTGGGTGTTAGCTTTGAAACTTCAGATATGTATGTTTCCTTTGGAATATCCAAAGAGGTCAAGAAATTCCTGAAGGGATCTTGGGAGGGGCTTTCCAGGCAGGAGAGAGAATACATTGGCAAAAGGTTAAAAGGGAATACTAGAACAGGTAGAGTTAAGCAGGGGTGAGGAAGCAGAGGTTAGGATAGAAAAGAGAACATAGGGAGTGCTAAATAACACTAAAGACCTTCTGGAAAAGATATATGGAAACTTTCTACTGTAGAAACTTCCAGAAAGAAATCCACAAACACACACACATATACACACACACACATATACATACATAGAGACAGGCAGACAGTCAGAGACAGAGACCATAAAGTTACCATATAAGAAGACAATGTCCATATTAGAGGTTAATGAACAAAAAGGCCAGTGGAAGGAATGGATTACTTTGGGGTGGGGGTGATAGTTGGCCAGTGAGGTTCCATAGACACTCAAACATTACAAGCTATTGTCATTGCTGGTTTGCCCTCCAGAACTTGACTATAAGACACTATTTTTCAGAGAATTAACAGCAAGCCTAAGAGATGCCGCCAAAGGGGAAAAGTGGTTCTGGAAAAGGGGGGAAAGGAGATACAGTCTCTGAGAGTGACAGTGTTGACAAGAAGTCTCAAAGCCCTAAAGGTGGTGCAATGTCTTAAAAGTCAGACACATTCTATGTGAAAAACACGGCAAAATCATGGAAGTCATGGAAAAGTTAAAGTCTGGAATGAAATTCAATGAAGTGGCCTCATAATATAGTGAAGATAAAGCCAGGCAAGGGGGTGACTTGAGTTAGATGACCAGAGGGTCCATGGTGGGATCATTTTAAGAAGATGCATTTTCCTTTCCTCTAAGTGGAATGGATAAGCCTGTGTTCATGGACCCACCAGTTAAGAAAAAATTTGGATACCATATTATTAAGGTTGGAGAAATAAAATAAAATAACATGAATGACTGAGAAAAGACACTATTGTCAAGACATCACATACTTAAGTCATAGAAGATGATGAGATCAAGATAGTATAAATCTGGAAACCTTATCCATAGTGATTAGCTTTCATAGTCCTGGAAGGTGCTATGTAAGCCACTAAAGGGCAAAGCAATCATCAGTTATACACAGGTGTGAATCCTGCAAGCAACAATAGTGTCTGGCCTGACAAGACATGCTCACTGGTGCAGTAGTGGCATGAACTTGATAGAGTAACCAACCACTTTCTAGTTGAATTTAAGACCCTCCGAACAATATGCATCTCATACTTGGCAGCATTTTCAGCCAAGAACGTATGACTACACATATCATGTGCCCTAGGAGAAGATGTACTACAATTGTTCTGCTAAATGGACATAGTACTATGTCCATAAATCAAAGCATCTCTCAACCCTCATCTGATAAGCTTGTATTTGTAGAAGATGGCAAAACAGTGACCTACAACTGACTAAGGTACAGAGAATAAGAGATGTCACAATTCTCAGACCTAAATGGAGCATATACATTGTACCCCTCTTCTCAAATCTCAGAAATCACTGCAGAAAAGGGGGCAGAGAAAGTCAAGGTTATATACAAGGAAGCAGTGCCTTCTAGATACAGAAGGGCAGATGAAAATATGAGCTCACAGTAGTGGAAACAGCATGTACAAAACCAGTGGAAGCCCAAGCCAGAACAAACCCCAGCTTGGAGGTGGAAGTCAAAGTTGAAATCCCAGCGTTAGCTGTGCAGCTACTGGAATTTTTTGTTGTTGTTGTTAGGAGAGAGAGTTTTCTATAGCATTATTGTTTCTGTTAATCAGACAAATCTCCAGTGAAAGACCACACATCCATGAATATTTGGTCTTGATGGATTAAAAACAATTTTAGGGACCTCGTGTTGGATGGTTAGGAAAGAGAAAGATAGATTGTGAGGAGGGAAGGGAGTGATGAATCCAAAAATCATGTTGTATGAAACTTTTAAAGAGATAGTAAAATATTAGACAATGAACTTTGGTACGATCACAACTACAAAGCTCACAACAGAAAAACAAACCTGAAAAAAGGAAGTGAAATGTGGACCTCAAGGTCTAGGGCAGTGAGTTTCAACCTTCTAATGCTGTAACTCTTTAATACCCATGTTGTGGTGACCCTCAACCATAATATTTTTATTACTACTTCATAACTGTAAATTTGTTGCTCTTATGAATCCTGATGTAAGTATCTGCTATCCAGCATAAGGAATATGCTATTCCTGGGTGGCCATGACCCTCAGGTTGAGAACCAATGGCCAAGGGGTTGTTGGAAAGAAGGAGAAAATACATAAGATGAAGATACATTGTATACATGCATGATGTTTTCAAAGAATTTTTTAATGAGAAAGTTATATGTCAAAGGGTACATGAATAAATATGACTAAACATTGAATAAAAGAAGCAGCACAAATACATATCGTTGTAATCCATTTTATAAAACGCAGAAAGTACATATAATAGGGACACATATATACATGGTAATACTAGGAAGAAGTAGAAGTAATCTCTCTGGGAAGCATCTGAAGTCCTTGTTTCCTGAGAGCATGGATTACCTGACTGACTATCACGTGTGGACTCTCAGTGCAGATACTTCTATGTTTTTCTTTTAGGATAAGCTTGAAGTCTTGGAACAAACCTGGGAGTGGGTTCTATCTACAACCTCAGGAAAAACATCCACTCCACACATGCTCAGAACGATTGCTTGTCTATGTGCTCTGGGGCTAATACTGGCTCCCAATGGAGTGGTAGGGTTTAAGCTAAGAAAAAACATAGTAAAGAGGCATTTCGCTGTCTACATTTCCTCTTCCTGTTTATGGGTGCTTAGGAAGTTCTTCCCTTGGCATCTGAGTAAGCCACAGGATCCCTCATTTCCTAAAGAAGACTATAAAACACCCCCAGTGTTCCAATTAACTGCTGTTAGGCTACACCCCCTTTGTTCAACCACACTTCTGCATGGCTGCACTCTCCACCAAACATAAGCACAGCAAGCTTTCCTGTTTCTCCGAGCCATAGACCCTCATGTCACATAGGTCTCTTGTTAAGTAGTGGGTGTTTTTCTCTCTTAAGCAGCCGGCTGCTATGGCTGCTCCAGCATGAGGCCAGCGATGGGTGATGGCAATACCTTTTGCCCACCACCAGAAATGACAAAAAGTAACATCCAAATCATATCACATAGTTGAGTTTTGCTATGATGGACTGTTTTTCTCATAGACCATTGTCCTTATCTCCTGAATCTGCCTTTAAATTCAGAAAGACATGTTCAGTAGTTAAAGTAAGACTGAGTTGGGTTAAGGTCCACTTCTCCTGCACTCTTGGCATGATCTTGGAAGCTTTCTGCCAAATCCCGGACAGCAACATAAAATCTTGGGCTAAGGAATGAGCAAACACATTCATTAGATGAGCTGGTGCTATTGTCAGTGATGATTTATAAGTTTCCCTTTTAAGTTTCAGGTTTATAAGCATCTCAGTAATCACGTGCTGTGTCCAGGGTTGTAATTTCCCTTAAGAACTCAGGCACGCACATTTAGCACTGCAAAATATCATGGAGCTTTTGAATTACACAGCCCCCTACAAGATTTATGTACTTGTTCATTAATATTCATCAATTCTGCTGATAAACACCCTTGCTCTGGTGATATGATTTGTGAGACAGCTTGCAAGTTTCTCTTGACTCGTACTTGGACTCCCTAGCCTTTTGAGCCTTGGGTCTCCTATGCCTCCTGCACAGAAGTATTACAAGGCTGAACAGGGAAATCACTTCTTTTTCTTTTATCATTCCACATTTAGCAAAGTCCATCATCAGGAGGGATTCAGTGTACTTCTGGTTCTACACTGAACACCATAGAGAGCAAGGATGCCACCACTCTTGTCTTTTTACCACAAGAAAAAAAGACAACTTAGAAACAAGTGATTATTTTGTACTCCTAAAAACAATCGAAGTTGCAGGTGAAATACCACCATAGACAGATGAATTTAGAGACACATAGCAAACCCAGTAGCTTGTAGCAGAAGCTGCCAGAGCTGTAAATTTGCAGCAGCCCTTAAAGGAGGGATTTTTATATACTTCAGGAGTGTTAGTGACCAAAAATTAGATAAAACAGCAACAAATGAGCATTGTAAGCTCATATTTGAAGGAATGAAAATATACACTAATACCTTGAGTGGGGCATACCTCTAAATCTAGCATTCAGGGGATGGTGGTAGGAGAATCAGGAGTTCAAGGCCAGATTGAATGTAATGAGTTTGAGGCCAGCCTACACTGCATGAGACTATGAACCACCCCCCCCCCAAAAGAAGAAGAAGAAGAAGAAGAAGAAGAAGAAGAAGAAGAAGAAGAAGAAGAAGAAGAAGAAGAAGAAGAAACAAGTAAACAAGCAAACAAACAAAGTGCTGCAAGAAGAATAAAGAGTGCTCTTATGTGTCTTAATAGTCTGGTCATAGTTGGGGAAAGAATTTGTGAGCTTGAAAATAGAGCAATAAAATATTCTCTGTGGGAAAACAGTGCTAAGTTTGAAATAACAATCCAGATAATCTGAGAAGTGTGGGGCATTTGTAATTGTTGAAATTGTAGTATTAGAAGCTGAAGAAGGCCATGGAACTCACTGGGTAAGGGAATTCTTCCATATTGGCAACTATGGCATAATTGTTGTAGCGTACAGCAAACCTCATAAATAATGTACAATGAAACACAAGGTACATTACCAGATTAAATGGGATCAAGAGACTTGACCATATCTCTTAAATCTTGACACGTTTCTCTCTCATTGTGGCAGAAGGGGCTCCATCCTGAGATTGAAGGTACTTGTTGAGTTTGATGCACAGATTTGTGTGTTTGGGCCAGTGTCTTGCCTGCTGCACTCTCCTCTGTTCCCATTAGCCTTTGCCACAGCATTCTCCAGAGACAGAGTGAGTGACTGCTGGGGTGAAGCATGAAAAGGCTGTACCAGCAAATAGTGTTTCTGGCTCTTTTTCAAGCTTTATTATCTTATATTGGTTCACAACCCATTCCTGAGTCATAGTCCAGGACAAAACAGGCTTATGTTTTCCACTATAATTTTACCCTGGATGAAATTTCTCTGTATCTAAATCCCCAGTCTACTCTTCAAAGTCCACCAAGTAAGCATCTTGACTTTTGCTAAGGAAGTTATCAAAACCAGTGCTTCTTTTTTTCAGTGTGTTTGAGAGAAGGTTTTAGGGACATAAGACTGGTGATAAAGTATTAGAAAGTACAGAAGACATTTACATGAGGATCTACCTCTAAACTAATGTGTAGATGATATCAAATAGGCTAAGAGTACGTTGACGAGAAAAGTAGGAGCCTGGGCCAGTGTGACTCTTGGAGACAAACAACCTTACATTATATATATGGTGTGTGTGTGTGTGTGTGTGTGTGTGTGTGTGTGTGTACATATATATACATTATATATAATATATATGTGTGTATATTAATATATACATATGTATATAAATATATACATATACAATGTATCCTTAAGTAAAGGGCTATATTAATTATGTTTATAGAAAATAAATATATATGATATAGTAATGATGACATAAACTTACCAGAAAATATGTGTGTATTTTAAAGCATGAGAGGTAAGTTTCACAATATAAGAGCTACAGGAGCAAGGGAGAGTCTTGAATTACACAGTGGAGAAATGTAAAGGGAGCATGAGAAAAGAAAGGCTTATAGGATTCAAATCTACCATTAGAGGTATAGTGGGAAAGGTGGAAAAGACTTCGTATTGACCCAGGATCTAGGATAAATGCTTCTATGGCTCCATTCTTCATCTTCACAGGCAGAGTGGTAGCAGTATCATCAAGTACACATGAAACTGGTAAACCATCAGGATAACATATTGGTTGTGAGCACCCAGTCCCAAGTCAGACTTCCTGGGCTTGCGCTTATAGTGTTATCAGTTGTATTTCTTGAGGAGAATATCTGAACTTTTTATATCTTGGCTTCTTCACATGTAGAACACAATTTTGAAGCAATATATACTTTGAGGCTGGTGTGAGGGTTTGCAAAATGCACATAAAACCTTCTGCTTGGTGCATAGAAGATAGTATGCAAAGATTCTCTTGAGTTGCATGAAAAGGACCTTGCCTGATAGTAAACACAACATTCAATAAATGATAAGTTTACATAGTTCAACCATAACACTTGGAAAAATACAATATTTGAGCGACTACCAGAGCCACCAGTACCTTTCCTCCATGATTTTCCTTTTCTTACAGCATCTCTATCTTGCATATACACTACTTCAGCTTGAAACACTTCAACAGCAAGGTCAGAAAGGTGTTCTGTGGGATGGACTGGGAGTCTCTACCAAACAACCATGAACTGTTGCCCAGCATAGTACATGGCAGCAGAGCTATTTCCTCCAGCCTGTGTTCCCCTGGGCCTGGAGGATGATCTGTCCCTTTATTTTTACTTAACAATTCTCTTTGAACCCTGGATTTGATACAGAACCATCAGAACAGATGGAATATAAAGAAGAGTGAACACACATTTTAGTGTTGGGACCCGGAGTTTTTCTTCTGAGCCTTCTAGTCATCTGGTCTCTTTGCCTATTCCAACAATTCCCCCTTCAGATCTCAGAATAAAAACAACAGGATTTGTCTAAGGGTTTAAAAGTCAGCTGTTGGCATTGCTATTTGAATATTTGGGGGCAGGACCTTAGAAGTACTGAAACAAGAAGCCAGACAAATTTCTTGGTAGGTCAAGGCACTTGCAGCCGAGGCAAATGACTTCATGCCATGCCCAGAACCAATACGGTGGAAAAAGTACTCTTTACTTTGTCTTCCCTCTTACACACACACACACACACACACACACACACACACACACACAGAGAGAGAGAGAGAGAGAGAGAGAGAGAGAGAGAGAGAGAGACACCATGCCATGCCTGTAACCACACAATAAATATGTAAATCTAATAAGACTTTAAAAAGAAATGTCATGATGAAAATAACAGAAAATACCTCATTTCTAAGATCATTAGAAAAAGTAGGTGTTTCATTTGGGAAGAAGCTTTCAACCTGACTGTGAGAGGCCTCACTAATGATACCAGGACTTAGGAAACAGAGGCATGATGTCTGAAAGCTTAAAATTAGCCTATCTGACTATATCCATATTTAAAAAAAACAAAAATGAAATAAATAAATGAAATTTCAAGCTGAATTATAAGACCTTGTTGAATGCCTGGCTGAAATTCCTATCACTTATGTTAGTTTACTTCAAATGAAACTCAGATAAAAGGAGGGACTTTCCGGGTATGTGTAGGCGGAGCAGGAAGAGAGCAGCTGGTGGTGAGGCATCTTTGCAAAGATGTCAGGCAAGCCCTGGGAGATATGAAGATGAAGCCAAGCTCAGGGCTGACTATGGAGACTGTGAGGGAAGCTCCTAAGGTCCTGGCGATGGATGGATATCCTCTTAGAGCGGATTGAAACCCAGTGCCAACCCAGGTAGAAAATTACGATGACTTGGTGAAAGGAGAAAGAGAAAATTGCCAAAGAGGAAAACAAACCTGTTGGGAAAGGAAAGTCTCACAGCGCATACAGAGAAGTCCAGTCAGCTGGATGGGTCAGCAGTACTACTGACCGAGACCTGGCCAAATGGATTCCCTACAAACACTCAGAAGCAGTTCCTGAGGAAATCCTGTAGAAGATTTCCCCCACGCTGTTTGGTAGTAAGGCTTGACTGGAGTTCATATTAGAAAGGCCTCTCTGTGTGCACTTAGGCAAGGTAGCCTGTAGGGCTGGAGGAGCCCTTGTACTGCTGCCAGCCTGGGATGACTCCTCTGGCTCAAGGGAAAGCTTGGCTTTTACAGAGCTTGATGCTCCTCAGAGATCTGCCTACCAGGTCTCATGGTCCTTTTATTTAAAAGATGCCTGATGGCCACACCTAAAGCTGGGTCCTCCTCTACTGGAAGGTTCCCAGCTGGACACAGATTCTCTCCTGCCTTCTGGCAGCACATTTGGATCTGGGAGAAATTCACTACTCTGCACTATTCTACCCAATTGCTCTGTTCCTGAGCCCTGTGGTGGGCTTGGGTTGGAACGCAATAGTCCGCTGTGCCATTAAACATGCAAGATCGAGTCAGCTGTGGTGCCTGCCCCATGGGAAAATAAAAGCAGCAATTATCTGATGAGTTGTACAAATACAAAGTATGGAGCAAACACTGAAGGTGGAGCCTGGCGACCTAAGCATGTGTCAATGCAAATGATACTTTCCTGGGAGACACACCCAACTCACCCTCCGGTCTGGCCCCCCCCCCCATCCTTTTTTATGGGCTTTAAACATAATTCTTCTGTGGGCAGCTGTTGTTCTAATCAGACAGAAAGGCCTCACTTTAGAACTGCATTCCTGGATTTCTTGACTTGCCAGTTACTGTCCCATGTGATCCCTGGTGCCTGGGGTGTTGATTGCTCAACAGAGCAGGTGTGATATCTCCACAGGAGCCAAAACCCACAGCTACCAGGAAGGCCAGGAGTTTTGCCTAGTAAACAATTAGGCCCATGATTTTGGTTTTGGTTTCTTACTGAACTGAGGTGTTGCCTAAAAACAGACATTTTTTTTTAGTTTTCTCTGTAAATCTGAAGTTTATTTTTTTTTATTTTTTTTCCTTTTTTTATTATTAATTTATTCAAATTACATCTCAGTTGTTAGCCCATCCCTTGTATCCTCCCATTCCTCCCTCCCTCCTGCTTACCCCTCCCATTCCCCTCCCCTATGTCTGTGACTGAGGGGGACCTCCTCCCCCTGTATATGCTCATAGGATATCTAGTCTACATGTCCCTCAGTAGAAGAATGGATAAAGAAACTGTAGTACATTTACACTATGGAATACTACTCAGCTATTAAAAACAAGGAATTTCTGAAATTTGTGGACAAATGGATTGAACTAGAAATTATCATAATGAGTGAGTTCACCCAGAAGCAAAAAGAGTTAAATGGTATATACTCACTTATATCGAGACACTAGTCCAAGGGGTACGTCCCCATGAAAAACTTTACCTACCAGGAAAATGGGTCAGAGGGGAGGACATCCTATTGAGACTTTAGGTGTGAGAAGCCTGGGAGAATGAGGAAATAGAAGGATCCAGAGGGTCCTGGAAAACTACAGGTGGGTCTGGGCCCTGGGGTCCTCTTCAAACTATGGTACCAGCCAAGGAAAATATAGGCAGTAAACTTCGAACCCCTACCCAGACTAGCCGACCTTCTCCACCGTTAAGTGGAGAAGGAGATCTGACTTTCACACAAACTCTGGTGCTCCATATTTGACCATGTCCCTTGGATGGGGACGCCTGGGGGCACTCAGAGGAAGGATAATAGATCAACACACGTTTTTAAAAGTGTTTTTACCTTAAGTTTGTCTTTAACAGTATACACGTTTATTTGGGAAGATTTTTTCCCTTCTCTGTTTGCTGAAGGGCGTTCTTAGATTTCGTGTCTCACAACTTCCTAATATCTGAACAGAAAAGAACCTTAAAAACGGTTGAACCTGGGCCTTCCATTCTGTGTATGAATGTAGCCCTTACTCCTTCATGTTGTCATCCAGAGCCATCCAACAGTGGGTGGCACACTGCTTTGTTCATGCTTGGTGCATGCTTTGAGCTTTCAGAACAAAGGCTTATATTATCTTTAGAGCATTACACAATCTCTAAATTGCTTTCACTTATGTTTCCTCTTTTGATTGCAACTGGTATTGTTACTGTGTTATGGAAACAGCCACCCAGATGGCTGGGTTATATTCATTACCTCATAGCACGGTGACAGTCAGGTCTTTTCAATACTCCTGTATGACTATCTGAAAAATAAATTTATGGGTACTCAAATTAAGAAGTTATAGGTTCCTGTGGGACCTGGTGGCACATGCATCCAACCTCAGCACTTGGGATACTAAACCTGACTGCAACCCAAGCCTTGCTTAGGCTGTGTAGAGAGACTGTGTCTCAAAACAATAAAACAAGAATAGGTGGTGATGGGGTGGGTTAGTTTTTAAAGTGCTTATCATACATGCCTGAGGACCTGAGTTCAGATCCCAAGCACCATCTAAAATCTGAGTGTAGTGCTGTGCATTTATAATCCCGGTGCCAGGGAAGAGGAGCCAAGCCAATAGAGGTAAGTCACTGGCTACCCAGTCTAGGCAAATTGGAGAGCTCCAGGTTAATGAGAAACCCTGTCTTTCAGGTTAGTGAGAAACCTTGACCCAAAAAGTAAGGTAGAAAGTGACTGAGGATGATGCCTAATGCTGGTCTTTGGCTTTGAGATGCAAATGTGTATGGATACCAACACACACACACACACACACACACACACACACACACACACATTCACACACTCACAAATACCCACATACATACACACAGCCATATGAACACAAACGTATACTATGCCAAAGAGGAGGGGCGGTGAGCAGCAGAAAAATGTCAGATTCCTAAAGGATAAATATATTAGAACCCAATGTCAAAGCTCTTTATTCTTTACTGTGGTTGATAGAATTGGCCAAACATAGTCATAATAGCTTGCCATGTCCTACACACCTTTATCTACATACTCAGGAGGGAGAGGCAGGGGAATTTCTGTCATACTGCTGTGTTTCACCATCAGTGTGAGGGAACGAGTGACATTGAAATTCTTTCTCAGGCAAGGGCCTTCGAAATGTCAAGGGTTCTAGAACTGCTGGAGTTGAGGTGTGGACATTAGCAAATAATAGACACTTTCAAAACACTGCCTACTGTAAGCCAGTCACTGAGCATGGCTCCTTTCCCTTAGCTTTAATACTGTCTCTTGGGGAGGGGGTGTCACTGTTTTCATTTTGCGGTAGAGAAAATTAAGCCTTAAACGTTTGGAAATAACCTACCCAATTGTGGATCCCTGGGGATCTGAGATGCCTGGATTTAAATCCAGACTTTAAGACTCAAACCTTAAGCTCTGATACACTTCATTAGTATTTCTTTACATGCAGTGCACAAACCCCCTGAATTGGTTTCATTTTCCTAGGTAATATATTAACTGGTCAGTGTAGGCATATGTTTATTGTATAGTTAAAATGCTGATTTCTGTAGCCCCTTCCCCCCATGTCTGGTTGCAAGTTTTGTTCTGAGAATTTACTGTCTAAATGTGTGTAAACTCTGCTCCCCAATTGTCCACATAATGTGTCAATAAAGAAGTTTACAGCCAATCAATGAGCAGGGGAGAGAATAGGGTTGGACTTCCTCCCAGACAGAGGAGGAGCAGGTAGGAGAGGGAGTAAGGGGATTCAGACTAGTAGATGTCCAAGAAAGAGCAGGAGAAAGGAGTTGGAGCCCAGGAAAGCTACAAAGTGCAAGTATCGCTGGGTTGTTTGCTGAGAGTAAGACAAAATAGCATAGAGGGTTCAGAACAGACTTAAACTGCTCAAAATTGTGCTGTGAAGCCTTGTTTTATAAAGGAGTCTCAATTATTTGTGTGATAGCAAGGTTAAGAAATAAGCTAAGAGAAAGAAACACAGTTGTACAAAAATCACTGTGACGGGTCAGTTATCCAGACATACCAGAGCTACCGAATCAGAATTTCTACAGATGTTGCATAGGCACCGCCAGCTGGAACAGTTGTCATGTGAAGAAACATGGATTAGAACCACGACACTCTGCCACAACAGTACGGTAAAGCTTAGGACTTCATTTCCCGCCCCAAGAGACGCATGGACTCAAGTTAATGTTTCATAAATCTATGACTGCAATGGAGTGTGCTTGGTCTACTGAACGGGCAGCTTGGAGTGGGATTTGTACAGAACTGGAATACAAATACTTTTTATTATTTCAATTTTTTAAATATTAGAAACAATGCTGACAGGCAAATAAAAAGTCTCAAAAAACCTTCGGCCCAGAGAAATAGGTCAGTGGTAGAGCACTTTTTCTTGCCCTGTGTTCAACTTTCTACAGAGCAGCAATATAAGTAAGGCATCACCTTTGAAGTCCACAGCTTGTGGACAGGCTGAATATATTTCTAAATAGTGCCTCTTTCCCTCTTCCGAAGTCCCTACATGTACGTTACGGTTAACATTCTTGATACAATGATATCCTCAGTGGGGTATGGGCCTGAGTGATTCAGGAGCTCCCACTGAAGAAAGAGCTGCCACAATGGAAATCGTGATTTCTGACCTACGAAGGAATAGGAATGCTGGGAAGAGATCACGGGTTTTCAAAAGTTCTCCTAAAATCTACAAGAAGTGTTGCCAATAGGAATAGGTACAAAGGGCTTCCGTACCTTTTTGGCTTGCAACATGAATCCTATATAAGCCGCTCAGTGTCTTCGCATGTGAGCCTGAGTTTGCACTGTTCTGTCCTGTCTGACTTGGAGTCTGAGATCTGGCCCCGTAGCCTCTTTGTAATCCTTCAAAGTGTAGTGTAGTGAAACAAACCCAGTCAGTCTCTTTCCTTACACTGATTTCAAACATGCATCTGTAACTTGGGCATGATTTTGAATCTCAGTTTTCAATACTAAAATCACCAGGTATTAAGTAATCTTCTATTTCTACAAGAATATTTTAAGGTAGTATTAACACAATTCTTCCTTTTCTAATGTTTCAATTTTTCCAATTTGTGTACATCTGATTAACTGATTGTGAGGGACCGCCCTATGTGGGCAGTGTTCTTTTTATGATGAGGAAAACGGGCTCGAAGAAGTAAAGATAGTTGCAGAAACCAAAGGTATATGTAGTGGCCAAGTCGGAACTATGATTTAAGTTACTGCACACAAAAGGTTTTCAACTTCAAGAAAACCTTATGTGGGAAAAAAAAACTTCAAAAATAGATAAGAGTTGAAATTTACTTTTTTTTTTTCCTGTTCCCTTTGGTGCTTTTGTTTATGTCGGTTTATTTTCCCTTCTTCTAAGATGTCTATGTCTATTCCAAGTGCTCTACAGAAGCAATCTAAAAGATTCCCTGACTCTAAAAGCTGAGAAACTATGTCCAAAACCTGCTTGAGGGGCTCGGTGTTGTTTGTTATTTCTTTTCTTTGTGGGTGGTCTGCTGTGAATCCCAAGACCTCCACTGCTGTAGAGGTGGAACAAGATCTGATGGCTCACTGGGGAATTAGAAGCTGTTGTTTTGCCTTCCAAAACAACAGCTGAGCTAGCCAAGCCCATGTCAACACACACACACACACACACACACACACACACACACACACACAACACCTGCATAGAGATTAGCTTTCAGCCTTAACTCCACCCGCTTAATCTCTTCATCTAAAACTGTTTCTCTTGCTTTTCCAAGAAGCTGATCCTCATTCCAAGATCATGGTGTGCAGATCCTGGGATCCTGGAAACCGGCTGGCAAAAAGGACTCTCGAGTCCAGTGACTTGTTGCTCACACGGCAGCCTGTATATGGGATCTGCATTACTTAATTCATGCCTCTTTTTAAAAAATATATATTATTAATTTATTCATATTACATCTCAATTGTTATCCCATCCCTTGTATCCTCCCATTCCTCCCTCCCTCCCGCTTTCCCCCTACTCCCCTCCCCTATGTCTGTGACTAAGGGGGACCTCCTCCCCCTGTATATGCTCATAAGGTATCAAGTCTTTTCTTGGTAGCAGGCTAATTCGTGCCTCTTATCTTGAAAAGGCATCTACCCAAATGTCTTGAAATTCCTTGTGTTCATGAAGAAGAAAATGCAATTCCACCTTCCTCTCCTCCCAGGACAACAAAGTTCTGCCTGGCCACCGTACGTGTGCCAGGTGTGTTCAACACATCAGATTGGCAACTGGCCAGTCCTTGAACTCACCCTCTGATGTTTCAGCTGAGTCTATGCTGCTTTCAGGTCAGAAATGCTGCACGGCAGTATGTATGGAACTATCAGAGTATGCCACTTTAATTCTCTTTACAAGCAGGATTTCATGGTCTCCAGAGGACACACACCTGGTGTGTGTGTGTGTGTGTGTGTGTGTGTGTGTGTGTGTGTGTGTGTGAACACATTTCAAGCATGAGGTGACTAACCAAAGACAGACTGGAGGAACATCAGACAGATGCATTTAAAACAAAGTTGGGAAAGAAGACAAAATGGTTTTATTTTCCCTTCCTTTGCGTGCCCCTGTGAACTTTTGTTCCACCACGATTGTTCTTTCTTTGGAATCTGGCATCTGCTGCTCACAACTCCTCCCCATGCTCAGGCATGTTTATGAACTTTTCTCGGCAAGTTTTGACATTACCTCTCTGGGACATTCTATCAGAAGCTTTGCCTTGTGGCCAAACTTTAATGAACTCACAACCACCTAGGCAGCAGGACCTCCCTCGGTTAGAGCAGTGTTTGAGGCCAACATGGTCAACTTCAGCTTTTAAAAAAGCAGCAGGAGTAAGCAGAATCTTACAGCTCTGCCTAGTGCTGATGCCTAGCTTTCTTCCCATGAAATATGTTGGTTGGAGCTTATACAAGCTCACCCTAGAGTTTAGAATTCCCTCTGGAAACATCCAGGAGACAAGCCAAGTCCAAGATAGTCACAATATAGTAAAGAGAAATTGCAGGAAGAGCTTGAAAAAAAGAAAATGGTGCAGACTGCATTGTGCAAAAATAAGAAAGCCCACCCCTGTTGGACAACTAAAGGTCTTAGGCACTCCAACACTTACAGTGTAATCTTGGCTTCATCTCATCCTATAAAGATGAGTGCTTGGGCTAGCCATGTATTCCTCCAAAATGGAGAGGTAGAAGTCCACACTCCAGCAACCTCCTCTAGAAGCAGAACCGTTGCAGATGTACCTTGTTAGGATGAGGGCAGAGTGGAGTAGGGCAGATCCAGTTGATATGACCGAAGTCCTTATAAGTTTGGATAGTGAGAAATACACAGAGAGATGAAAGGTCATTTATAAAGTAACACAAGGCTGATTTCTACAGGCCAAGCGGAGAGGCCTTTGCCTGCAATACATTTTTCTTTCATAGGCCTTAGAGGAACTGGCCCTGCAGAGGTCTTGTGAGACAGTACATTTCTATGCTTTTAGCAAGTCAGTTTCTGTGTCTTTGGTACTGTGGTCCTAGAAAATTAGAGTACCAAGGCCCAGTGATGTTACTAGCTCCATTTGTATCCAGTTAGCTCATGGTTGAATGCAGTGTTACAGCCTGGTACAAAGTCTCAAGAAAACCTGGGCTGGAATTTCCCACGATTCCTTTCAAGACAACGCGATGACATTGTGGTTTTCAAATGTTTTGTCTAGAGACTCCTTATTTACAATGCCCAATGTATAAGCCCTTCTAGTTGGAGGCAGATGGAGGCTATGCTCTCACATCCTCATGTCTCTGTCCCTCACTACACTCTTTTGGTCCTTCGTGATCTCCTCCCTATCCTGTAGCACACACTGGGCAAAACACAGCATACAAGGAGAAACTAAGTGAAAACTAACACCATACCTACGTGAAGAATGGTACAAGACTACAAGGAATGGTTTCCATGAAATGTCATGGACATTCAGAGGATAAGAGCCCAAATTAAAGAGTATCATGTCCAGCCACGGTTCAGTCAGTTAGGTGCATGACACATAGGATGAGGGTCTGATGTGGTATCTCCAATACTCACACACAACCCATGTACTGTGCACAGCTAAAATCTTGGCACCAGTGGAGAGGAGGAAGCACTGAAGGCAAGTGCCAGATGATCTAGCTGAATCAATGATTTCTGGGTTCAGTGAGAAGCAGTGTCTCAAAACACAAGGTAGAGAAGTGATACAGGAAAACACTCAAAGTTAGCCTCTGACCTCCACAAGCACACAAGTATAAGTGCACCCCCAATGCAGATGAACACATACACACAAAATGTACATTTACACAACATATACACACTCGAGTGCATACGTTTGAAAGAACAGTGCTAATTTTTCAAAATGTCTTCTCGACTGTCTGACCTACAGATTATGATGGAAAGACCATAGGATGATGGAAAATGGATAACCCAGCAGCCAGGTGTTGATGCAGCTCAGGTTCTCCCATCCTGTCTGATGTCCTGCAATGCCCTGAGCCTCTCCACTCAAGGGGGATAAAGAAATGGAAGCAGATGTAAAAGAAACTTGGAAATTCATTGAAAATTATGTCACACCAGTATAAGGACTATTTTCATACTAAACTATCTTGCCTTTTAGAATGTAAAACCAATCTTTGAAATAGACCAAGGAATGAGGGAGGCACACTAAAATGGAGGTTCTTGAATCCCCAGCCAACCCTTTAAGAGCCGGGCTGACTCCATATCTGGGAGAATCAACATACCATGAAATTAGAAAAATGTGATCATTAACTGGGCCATTCTGCATAGGCCTTCACCTCTGCTCTCAGCATTCTCTTTGAAGTCCATGACCTCTCTGTGTCACTGAACTGTTGAATGACTACTCTAAGCTGAATGGAGCACCCCAGCCCACCCTGCTGGTGCAATCAGACAAGGCTTACACCGCCCAGCAAGAGTCTCTGATTAAAATTCACTTCAGCAAATGGAGTGAGGCCCTGGGGAGTCAGTAATGTACATAAGGCCTGTGCTCTGGCATGAGCCACGTAAATCTCAAGAATGAGAATGAGCAAGTCATGGCTCATTTTTTGTAGGGCTAGTTCTACTGGAAACTCCTACATACAATTTTATTTATTTCTTTTTTAGTCTGAAGTTCAATAAACACATTGTTATTAACAATGGAAAAGCATATTGTACGTTTGCCAGAGATTTCACAAAATTCCATTAAGTCAGAGCTGTGGAGGCCATCTGGTCTAACCATCATCTCATTTTGTGGATGGGTAAAACAAGGGCAAAAGAGGGACACTGGCCTCTCAGAGCTCATCCCTAAGGTGATGATGCCAAAGCACCATTGGAACTCACCCAGATTCCGATCCAACACTTGGTACTGTTACTGATGGTCCAAAGGATTGACATGTCAGCATTGCAGGAATGACATAAATGACTTTAAACAAAGGAGAGCTAATTATTACCAATGTATTTTGGAAACTGTTTTGATAATGAACACACACAATGTGCCTGATTTTGTGGCCCTAAGTTTGGGCACAGGCATTAGCCAGAGGTACTTAGGAAATGATTTTCGGGATGTACATGCCAGACCATGCTAATTGTTAAAATTAATTACGGAGTGATTTGACTCCTTGCAATTATTTTGGATAGGTTTCCAAACTTGTTGACTTTCTTTATATTTTTCAAGCTGAAAAACAAAACAAAACAACAACAACAAAAAATAGATGGGAGAAGGAGCTGGAGCATAACTCAGTGTTACGAGCATTATGGGAGCTCACAGCTGTCCTTAACTCCAGCTCCAGGGCATTTGACACCCTCACACAGGCATACATGCAGACAAAACAACAATTCACATAAAATAAAAAATAAATAAATCATGGGACTGGAGAGACTTAAGTGGCTAAGAGCACTGATATTCTTTCAAGGGATCCTGGTTTGCTTTCCAGCACCCACATGGTGACTTACAACCATCTGTAACTCCAGTTGCAGGGGACACAATATTTTCCTCTGTCTCTACTTGTACTGTACGTACAAAGTGCATACATATTCATGCAGGTAAAACAGTCATAAACATAATTTTTAAAAAGCAGTTGGGTACATCTAAATTATTATAAGTATTTTTATTGGAATTTTTAAAATAGATTTTTTAATGTTACCAAAGCACTTTTGAGGATACAAAACAAATTGTCAGAGTTTATAATTTATTTCAGCAAATTCAGAAATGACAATTTTTTTTTTCCTGAAACATAGTTACACAGTTGCTGGCTGTGTAACTAGGTAAACACTGAGCTAGCCTGAATTCCCACTGCTATAAAATGAGATAGTAGTACCTTCTCTGTAGGCCTGTTTTCTAAGTGAATTTCTGTATGTAAATCACTCAGGCACTAATTCTTAACCTCACCATGCACATGTCTACCACACAGAAAATAAATTGTTAATTTGATATAAGAATTTATGATTTCTGAGTAAATTCACTGCCCATAAAGTCTTCTACCTTTAACTTTAACTTTGTGTCTCTCAGCTGTTTATAATTCTTAATATTTTATTTCTATATCCTCTCTTAGATAACGTTTGTGCAATTTGTGGTATCAATTCCTTTCCGTATTTTATTTTATTTTAATTGGCTATATTTTAAAATGAATTAGCACATCTTCAAATATCTAAGTCATTGTATTTGGGTATTTCTAGATTTCACCGTGTCGTTCTAAGTTGATAATCTGAGCCTTTGCTTTTGAGAGAGAATTGTATATATGTAGTACATCAGAATACAAGCAGTCCAGTACCTACCACGGTTTTCAAAAGAGTCCTGTGGGTTACTCACAGTCTGCATTTTGTGATTAAAAAACTGAGGGTCAGAAAAGCCGAGTGGTAGAAAAGCACCAAGCAGTCATAGGCAGTTATCCCCCCCTCCCCCCTGTATAAAAAAGTACCACTATGTCCCCTTTTGGGGATATCTTGCTAGACCCATCGTTGTATGGTTCTTTGGCTTTACAGTTGAGTAACACTACGGATTGTTTTTTCCACTGGAAGTTTGCCGTTTCTCTGACAGTCTTCAGGAAGGAGGCTATTATGTCAGCTCTACAGCAATTTTGCAAAGTCCTATGTCAGAAGTGTGTGATGTCTTCAGCAATGCAGTCTTCCCCACTCCCCCTCACTCCTTTCTACCTGCAGTAGGCAGGAGAGCTGGCCTGGGGTCATGAGAGCAGAAGAGCTGCCCCTGCCCCTCACTTGCTATAGCATTCAGGAAAACTGAGGCCCTCTGTCTCACTTGGGCAGCACAGTAGAGCTTGCTGCATGGTTTCTGAGTAAGCCAGTGATGAGAGCCTGAACATGGGAGAGCTGGCCCTGGTGGCACAGGTGCAGGAAACATGGTGGGCTGACCAACTCAGCTACCACCCAAGCCCAGATCCAGGGCTTTAAACCTGCCCACTTCAAATCTACCCCACCAACAATCTTCTCGGGTATGTGATCCTACAGATTCAGTATCTTCATGACACAGGGCAACAACAGACTATCAAAGTGGAGTCCCAGTAAGTATCTAGCATTGCTGGTGTGGCATAAGCCAGAGGCCCCGATCCAGATCAACGAGTCATTGCAATGAGCATTTGCAAGCAAAGAAGTGTTGACAAAAGGATGTGATGTGGGACACACTGTGAAACACTGCAGCTTCCACAACAAGATTTTTTTTGGGGTGAAGTTGCAAGGGTGGTGAGTTGCTAAGAGGGGAGGGGTAGATAGGTGAAGATTGGGGTGCATGATGTGAAGTTTGAAGAGAGTCAGTTGAAAGTTAAATAATAATATTATTTACTATATTAACATAATTATTACAATTATTTTATGTAATATATGCCATGTATTAGATGTATTTAACAAACTCTTATATATAATAATATATTATTACTATATATTCACACATACATGTTATGCGTATCTATTTTAAAGAAAATTTATAAAATAATGTTTGCTTGTTGTTTTTTAAAAACATCCTTAGTCTTATATGTCTCTCTTTCCTCCCTCTCTCTCTATTACCCTTTGCCATCCCATTTTTCCTTCTTGACTTCATGGCACCAAATGATACATCTACAGGGCAAACTCTTCACCTAAGACTCAAGAGGATTTATAAGAGCCAGATGATCAGGACTCCTGCTGCTGGATACTTCATGACAGGAAAGTTGCATTCATGCATTCTTCCCAATGTGGTTGCCTACATAAGAACTGAGTAATGACAATACCAGTTGACATGCCAATATAGATAAGGGAAACATCACAAGGTCTCGCACCTCAAGGAAGAGCTACAAGCAACAAATAGCTAATGAAAGAGCGAGAATCAGCTCTCTCCAGGAAGGAGCTTCCTGTTGAGTTATGCCACCCCATGTGGCAAGCCCTAAGCACATATACACATGAACAATACTGAATGAATTCATTCAGTAAGCTGTGTGTGTATGTATGTATGTATGTATGTATGTATGTATGTATGTATGTATAAAAAAAGAGAAATCATGAATTTGAGGAGGAGAAGGGAACACAGGAAGAGTTGGAGGGTGGAGAAGGATGGGTAGAAATTATGTAAATGAAGAAATCATGTACAAAAAAAATTTTAAAGAAAAAATGCTAGAAACAATTTTGGTTTTTTTTTACCATAATAAAATAATAAAATGTTTGCAGAGATAGTTTTAACCCAATTTAAGCATTAACATGTAAAAATTTGACATTGTCAGCTAAACTTTTTAAAATGTTTCTCTTGCCTTTGCCTATACTAAAGCAAGTTAATTCTTTGTAAACTCAAACACCACTCTGATATCTAACAGAAGATTTAGATTTGCAAAGCTGAATGAGAATTATTGATTCCCCCAACCTCCATTGTGACCCCCATCCTCAGCAGCAATTTCTTCCCCAGGCTGCCTGAGCTCTGCCAAAGCCGTGTGCACACACCTTGGGCCTCATCTCCTTCCAGGGCTTCTGCTTGATGCTCTTCATATGCTCACCTCCTGTGGGCAGCACAGCCAAAAGTTCCAGCGTCTTTTCCTTTAAGACTAAGCCCTAAGCCCACAGTGGGTCCGGTGCTATAACCTAGCTCAGTCACTAGGAGCTCTTCCTACTCTTTGACAAGCTGAGCACTTTTTGCACCTCAGTTCTATCCGTTACAGTCTTCTTGCCCTCAGTAGAGCAGTCAGCAGGATCTGAAGGAACAGCATCCCTAACAGCTCTGAAAAATCAGCATTCGACCTGCTTCTCCCTCTAAGGTCCCACAAAGGCCACACTTGCTTTCCGATGGCCTCTTAAACGCGCCACACGCCTTTCTCCGCTAAGCCTGCTATGTCTGCTCCTTTCTGGAATATGAGAACTGCTCTAGATTGTTAAGCAATAATAAGCATGAAAAAGAAAGCTCTGTCAAATCTGGGGATTGAATTTCTGTCCGGTGGACTTGTTCCCTCGTTGAGAAAACAGAGACAAATAACAGTAACACATCATAATAACATTACAGCAATGGCCCATTACACGGCTCACAATTGACCTGGCCAGGGTATCAAGGGAGTGAAGCCATTACAGGCACATAGACATACAGACACAGGAAAAGCTTCCATCAGGTGGACTGGGCTCTTTATGGAGAGGCTACAGCATGCGCATTATACACAATTGAGGAGGGAGGAAGGGCTATTGCACAGCGCTGAACAAGGAGGCTAGCTTGTTAAATACCAATAAACAAGGAGGCGGGGCCCTTTATACGGCTGAATGAGGAGGTGGGCTTAGCTAATTCAGGTGGGAACAATCTTAGAGGAGCAGTCTTCGGGTATTAAACACCTATCTTCGGGAGGAAAGTTATGATAGACATTTTCTGTACATACTGTCAACTTTTGCACTCAAAACAGTGACCCTGGGGAGAAGGCTTTGCCTTTGCCATGGGTCTGAGGCCTCGGGCCTCTTACAGGGCTGTGCCCAGCTCAACAATAACCCAAGTTCATTTAGGACTTCAGTCCTTTCCTACACAGTAAGACTTAAACTCATTAATACAAATAGAAAAATAGAAATCCAAGTATAGGCTAGGGTGCCCACCTAGCATGTGCAAAACTGGGTTTAATGCCCAGAAACAGGTTTCTCTCTCTCTCTCTCTCTCTCTCTCTCTCTCTCTCTCTCTCTCTCTCTCTCTCTTCCTCTCTCTGTCCATCTGCCTGTCTCTCTCTGTCTCTGTTTCTCTCTCTTTCTATCTCTCCTTCCCTACACACACACACACACACTTAGTACATAGTAAACAATATCTCTAGAAAGTATCCACACATCTACCAAACTCCTTCTGTTAGTACACTAACAGGTTGCCTCCCTAAATAGGCTTTTAGTAGCTATTCCTAAAGTACTCTTCCTTGTCTTTTTCTCCTTTCTTTATTTTTCAAATAGGAGGTCAGCATAGCTGACATACTTACAGGCCTCCTCTCTAAAGGTAGAATGTCAACTCTAAAGGAAGCAGGTTATCACCAGTAACACTGACCCTGACATCCTCCATATTGTTATAAAAATAGAAAGGGGGACACAAAAGAAGAGGAGACATCTCAAGAAACAAGGACACACAAAGTAATAGAAAGCATGTGACACAGAAAGGAAAGGAAGAGCAATGCAGTGTATGGGAGGGGAAGCAGCAGAATGGGGGAAGGGATGTGTCAGATACAGGGGTGGGGGGGTGGGGGGGAGCGAGGGGGGGCAGGGAAGGTAGAAGAAACAGGAGGGGATAGAGGATGGATAAGACATGGATGTGTGAAAATGCCAGAATGAGAAGCTTCACTTTGTGTGCTAACTTTAAATTTTAATTTAAACAAAGTGCCTGACTTGGGATGGAAACCCAGCAAATATTTATTTTGCACAAATACAGTGCTGGCGCTCAGTGGGAATTTGCTCAAATGAAAGGTATTAACATATTTTATGGAGTGCTTACCCTCTTGCAGAAGCAGCTTAGACCTTGAGAACTCAGGACAGCCTGTACTCTGACCCCTGAGCAAGTACAATGGTACTATTTGGGTTTTATCCTTCTTGACATAGCCTAGTCTGGAATTTAAAAAAAAAAAAGAAAGAAAGAACGACACACATTAGGGTTTACACATTTTAGACATGAATGCCCCTGAAGTTTCCCTAGTTCGAAGGATTTCACATAAAAATTTCTCCTCAGGCTTTTCTATTTTGGTTTGAAGACTCCAGTCTCCTAAGCTCTTCAAAGGGTAATGGTAAAGTAGTCATTATTTGAAAAGAACAGGTAGTTCCCTGGCTAAGAGACAACTCAAATCGTATTTGCTGGCAGCACTCTGCATTTAGAATTGCTAGCTACCTCACCAGCTTCTAACACAGCTGCAATGAGTGCAGTCTCCTTGGGACTACAGAGGCATGAACTTGGTTGAATTGCTCCTTTGAGAGAGAAGGCAAATGGAGCTTACAGAGGGGAGCCATCACCATCAGGACCAGACTCTGGAGATTTGTAATCTCTGCAGAGCCTTTTCCACTGTCTTTCTCTTCCTTTAAATCAGTGGGTCTCAACCTCCCTGATGCTGCAACTCTTTGTTACAGTTCTTCACTTTGTGGTGCCTAACCAAAACACGATTTTTGTTGCTACTTCATAAGTGTAATATTGTTACTGTGACAAATCACAGTGTAAATATCTGTGTTCCCAATGCTCTTGGGTGACCCCTGTAGAAAGGTCATTCCATCTCTAAAGGGGTCACAACCCAGAGGTTGAGAACCACTGCTTTAAGTAATTTCTCTATTTTTCCTTTTGATCGTTTTAATTTGTGTTATGAAAATGTTTGAACAAATAAAAAAGGCAAAACAGGACAGCAAAGCGTCATTTCCACATCTAGATTTGAATTCTCATTAATATTTTGCTGTACTTACTTAACCTGTTTCTGACTTGAGTAACTTAAAATAAATTTCAGACAGAATGGTATTTTGTCCCCTCTATGCCACTCTAAAAACCAAGTCTAATTCCTTATGCAAGCCCAATGCCATCACCACTCCTTACATCACTAACAATAGCTCCTGAGTACCATCTAGTACTCAGGCCATACTTAAATTCCCCACTGCTGTAAGAATGTGTAGCTGATTTATCCAACTGGAATCTAATTGAAGACCACATATTGCCTCTTATTCATGTCTTTTACATTTAAGCAAAAATGTCCTTTATTTCAGTGTCATGCCATTATCTCTGTGTCACTTTTGTTTGTTTGTTTGTTTGCTTGCTTTCATGACAGTGATTCATTCCAGAGGTGGCCGGCCAATTATATTATTCAGTCTCTGCCTTCTGGCTTAGTCGAAGTCCTTCCCTGTGGATGCTCAATTTGCTCCACTGCCTTCCATGTTTCTTATAAATTGAAGTTATATGAAAAGGCTTGATTGGCTTACCATCAAAGTGCCTGCATAGTCGAAAACCAAAGTTTGCAGTGATTTCTTTTTCACAACTCATGGAACAAAGCTCTAAACAGTTGTTGAAACTTCCGCAAGGTTCAAGGGACAGTAGCAAAGAGGAGAGACTGAGAGGTGGGGCAGGAAGGCGGTGCTATCTCAACTAAACCCCAGCTCCCTAAGACCCACTCCTTGGACCCTGCCATTTGGCCATGGGCCTGAAAGCTACAGTTTGGTAAGGATCCCAGATCGGATTTAAAAACACAGAAAGTATGAAATATAAGCCAGAATATTAATTTTATAATTCATAATGAGAAACATAACTACTAGAGCAATTGGAAAGATGCCACTGAAAAGACTAACGCATTTCCCCCACGGGCCTGTGGTTTCCAAGCCTGTTTGTGTGTAAGACTCATCTGAGCCTCACGAGCTACCACCCTTCGAGATTCCAATTTAATTGCTCTTGGGTGGGGACTGGGGATTGGCATTTTTGATGAGCTCCCCCGGGTTGTTCAGCTATGCTACCAGGGCAAAGCAGAGCTGCGGTAGGTAGGTAGGAAGTTCTAAAGCAGAAGGCAATTTGTCATCAGAAATTTGTTTTGTGAAGATGAGACTGGAACTTGGGATTTATGCGATATGGATCAAGTACATTTAAAGAGTTAGTGCTGGTCATGATGTAAAACCCTCATAAGGGTTGATGAGGTGTGGCTACTTTAAAATTTCTTTGCGTGAACGTTTGGATTCCTGGTTGTTCTCTTAGGTCTCATTTCCTCATCTCTCTGAAATTCCAATTAAACTGCTCTGTACTAGCCCTTTGGATGGTGCTTTGACACTGTACAACCACTGTTCTGACCCTGCTAAGCAATGGGCCTCAAGCTCCATAAGCACAGCCTTCTCTGAGATGTCCTGGCTGAGAAACAGGAAATACCAGTGTTCTGAAAGCTCAGTTGCCTCAGAATGAGCTGCAAGGCTTGTTAAAAGATTGCTACATCTTGCCTCATAAAGGATTTTGATTCTGTAGATTGGGGGTGGAGCCACCCCACAACAAGAGGCAAGTCGGCTTCCCAAGGGACATTTGGAAGAATCTCAAGACATTTTCCATCATTGGACTGGAGAGTGGAGTCAGTTCCTGTGCTTAGTGGGAAGAGGTCCAGGATGCTACTAACTATCCATACAGATTAGGGCTAGTACAATCAGATTTAACAAGAAAAAACAAAGAAAAATGATATTCAACTAAATTTGAATTTTAGACAAACCATGAACAACTTTTCACTTTTTAGTCTAGCCCAAAGATACCATAGGACATATTTATATTTAAAAAGTTACTGTAGACAAATTTTGGAAATTCCTTGTTTTTAATAGCTGAGTAGTATTCCATAGTGTAAATGTACCACAGTTTCTTTATCCATTCTTCTACTGAGGGACACGTAGGCTGTTTCCATGTTCTGGCTATTATAAATAAGGCTGCTATGAACATGGTTGAGCATATGTCCCTGTCGTGTGGTAGTGCGTCTTCTGGGTATATTCCAAGGAGTGGAATAGCTGGGTCTTGAGGAAGCCCTATTCCCATTTTTCTGAGAAAGCGCCAGATAGATTTCCAAAGTGGTTGTACTAGTTTGCATTACCACCAGCAATGAAGGAGTGTTCCTCTCTCTCCACATCCTCGCCAGCATGTGGTGTCACTTGAGTTATTGATCTTAGCCATTTTGATGGGTGTAAGATGGAATCTCAGTGTCGTTTTGATTTGCATTTCTCTGATGACTAAGGAGGTCGAGCATTTCTTTAAGTGTTTCTGAACTAGAAATTATCATAATGAGTGAGTTCACCAAGAAGCAAAAAGAGTTAAATAGAATATACTCACTTATATCGAGACACTAGTCCAAGGGGTACGTCCCCATGAAAAACTTTATCTACCAGGAAAGTGGATCAGAGGGGAGGACATTCTATTGAGACTTTAGGTGAGAGAAGCCTGGGAGAATGAGGAAATAGAAGGATCCAGAGGGTCCTGGAAAACTACAGGCGGGTCTGGGCCCTGAGGTCCTCTTCAAACTATGGCACCAGCCAAGGAAAATATAGGCAGCAAACTTCGAACCCCTACCCAGACTAGCCAATGGACAGGACATTCTCCACCGTTAAATGGAGAAGGAGATCTGACTTTTACACAAACTCTAGTGCCCCATATTTGACCATGTCCCTTGGATGGGGAGGCCTGGTGACACTCAGAGGAAGGATAATAGGTCACCAAGAAGAGACTGGATACCCTATGAGCATATACAGGAGGAGGAGGTCCCCCTCAGTCACAGACATAGGGAAGAGGAGTGGGGGGGGGGAAGCCGGAGGAAGGGAGGAATGGGAGGATACAAGGGATGGGCTAACAACTGAGATGTAATATAAATAAATTAATAAATTTTAAAAAATAAAAAAATAAAGTTTTTAATTAGCATATGCTAATTATATAAAAAATAAAAATAAATAAAAAGTTACCTGTAGAACAGGATGTAATTGAGTCATAGAGAAGTTCCCCAGCATTTCTGAGACCCTGGGTTCAAACAAGTACATATTTTTCAAGAAAAAACAACTCTGCCTAGATTTCAAATTTTGATTGACACTCTATTTTGTTTGCCCATCCTACCTGGCCAGCCTCACATGATAAAAATGTATGTGTTTCAAAGTGTAATAGTACTTAGGTTGAAAACTTCCAATCTCAGGTGATGCTGATGCTATTGGTTCTTGGACCACACTCTTAAGAGCCATGTGACAAGGTAGCATTTGGAACATGGATTCTAAACTTACTTGATGCCTGAGATCACTTTGACCTGAGGTATGATGGTGAGATTTTTAGAGAAAAAAAAAAAAAAAACAGGTGTTCTAAAGGATAAACATGGAGGTCTCAGTGAGTTTCATGAAGGCAGGGCAAACTTTTACCATGCAGAACCTGTACTAACAAGAGACCGTGGCACTAGGAATACAGCTCAGTGCTCAAGCACTTGCCTTGAATGCCTGTGCTCTTAGCTTCAGACCTCAGTACTGATAAAGGAAACATGGAAATAAATAAAACAGGGGTATTTGGGGGTCTACACCTATTTTTTGATCAAGGCTCTTGGTATGATTACCCAAAAACCATACAAGCTCTACAATTGGTTTCATATGAAACGGTTAACTTTTATTCATTTACACACTTTCAAATATCTACTGTCTTTATTACTTCTCTGGGAAATTAATAAATGCATAAAATTGGGTATTTTTTCTTTTTAAAAATATATATTAATTATTTGAGAATTTCATACAGCCATGCAATGTATTTTGAACATATTCACCCCACTCATATCCCTAGCTCCATCTAGATCCACCTTCATCTCCACACCCCTCCTCACTTCCTGTGCTTTCTTTATTTATATATATATTTTTAATATTTTTTAAAAGCTATATCTTAGCCAGCCAGTGGTACCATATGCTTTTAACCCCAGCACTTGGGAGGCAGACGAAGGTCATCCCAGACTATTAAACCCAGTAAAGTTTTCAATCACCATAGAGGGAGAAAAGAAGATATTCCATGTCAAAACCAAACATTAATAACATCTATGCACAAACCCAGCCCTACAGAAGATACTAGAAGGAAAATGCCAACTCCAGGAGGTTAACTACACCCAAGAAAACAAAAGATATAAATAACTCCACTATGGCAAAATCAAAAGAAGACAAGCAGCAAATACAATACCAACAAAAACATCTTAATAAAAGGAACTAACAATCATTGGTGATTAATAGCTCTCAACATCAATGGACTCAACTCTCCAATAAAAAAGACACACACTAAGAGGATGGATGCATAAAGATGATAACATTCTGCTGCATACATGAAACACACCTAAGCAGCAAAGATAGACATTACTTCAGAAAAAGGGATAAAAAAATTATTTTCAAAAAAAAAAAAAGCAAGCTGGAGTAGCCATCCTAATATTTAATAAAATAGAATGTCAACCAAAATTAATCAAAAGAGATGGGGAAGGATACTTCATTCTTATGAAAGGAAAAATCCACCAAGAGAACATCTCAGTCCTGAACATTAATTCCCCAAATACAAGGGCACAGCATTTGTAAAAGAAATATTAGTAAAGCTTAACTCACACATCAATCCCCACACATTAATAATTGGAAACTTCAATACCCCACTCTTACCAATGGACAGACCAAAGAGACAGAAACTAAATAGAGAAGCAATGAAACTAACAGACGTCATGAATCAAATGGACCTGATAGATATCTACAGAACCTTTTACTCAAACACAAAATAATATACTTTATTCTCAACACCTTATGGAACATTCTCCAAGAGAGATAATAAAAGGCCTACACTCATGGAAACTGAATAACTACATACTCAATGACCACAGGGTCAAGGAAGAAATAAAGAAATAAATAAAAAACTTTCTAAAATTCAATGAAAACAAAAGTACAAGATACTCAAACTTATGGGACGCCATGAAAGCAGTGCTAAGAGGAAAATTCATAGCACTAAATGCCTTCATAAAGATATAGAAGAAATTCCATACTAGCAACTGAAAGCTTTAGAAAATAAAGAAGCAAAAACACCCAAGAGGAATAGAAGGGAAGAAATAATCAAACTCAGGACTGAAATCAATGAATTAGAAACAAAAGAACAATACAAAGAATCAATGAAACCAAGAGCTGGTTGTTTGAGAAAATCAACAATACAGATAAACCCTTAGCCAAACTAACTAAAATGCAGAAAGACAGTATCCAAATAAAAAAAAAATCAGATATGAAAAGGGGAACATAAAATAGACACTGGGGAAATCCAAAAAATCATTAGGTCTTACTTGAAAAGCCTCTATTCCACAACATTAGAAAAATCTGAAGGAAATGGACAATTTTCTTGACAGATTCAACTTACCGAAGTTATTCAAGATCAGGTTAACAAGTTAAATAGTCATATAACCCATAAGGAAATAAAAACAATCATTAAAAGTCTCCCATTCCACCCCTCAAAAAAAGCCCAGGGCCAGATGGTTTTAGCACAGAATTCTACTAGACTTTCAAAGAAGAGCTAATACCAATACTCTTCAAACTATTCCACAAAATAGAAACAGAAGAAACAGTGCCAAACTCATTCTATGAAGCCACAGTCACTCTGATATATAAGCCACACAAGAACACAACAAAGAGAATTTCAGACCAATTTCTTCTATGAACATGGATGTAAAAATACACAACAAAATACTCAAAGACTGAACCAAAGAACACATGAAAAATATCATCCAACATGATCAAGTAGGATTCATCCCAGGCATGTAGGGTGGTTCAATGTATATAAATCCATGAACTCAATCCACCATATAAACAAAGTGAAGCCAAAAAGGCACATGGTCATCTCATTAGATGCCAAAAACCATTCGACAAAATCCAACACCCCTTCAGAAGCTCCAACTGTCAACAGCTCTTCAGCTAGACATGGGGTCCCATGAGCCCCTTCCCCCTTCCAAACTGAAACATTAACTGGTTTGGTCTCATGCAGGTCTTATGCAGGCAATCAGAGCTACTGTGAGTTCTTGAGTACAGCAATCATGTAATGCCCAGAAGATACTCTTTTCCTCTGGTCCTCCCTGACCTCTGGATTTTTCAATCATTCTGCTCCCCTTTCCACCATGGTCCCTAAGCACTGGTGGTAGGAAGTGTGATAGTCCTCCCATTTGTGGCTTAGCACTCTACAGACATGTTTTCTCTGCACTATAATCAGTTATGAGTTTCTACATTAGCTGCAATGGCATATTGTTTTGGGGGAATCTCCAAGACAACTACAATCATTATCCCTGTGTTGGGAAACTCCAACAAAACTCCAATAACACACACACACACAGAGAGAGAGAGAGAGAGAGAGAGAGAGAGAGAGAGAGAGAGAGAGAGAGAGAGAGAGAGAGAGGTTATAAAATAGTAGGTTTTCATTTGGCTTTTATAAGTATCTTTAGTATTAGTTATCCTTACTCTTCTCCCTTCATCACATCCTCCCATCCTTCTCCCCTTGTAAACCTTCCTCCTCGTTATTTCTCCTTTCTCCTTCAAATTGTGTGTTTTTAAAGAAGACACAAATATAAAAGAAGAAAATAAAATACCAAAATCCACTATATTATTTAAAGAAATAAATGAATACCATATTCATTAAAAAGATAATTCAGTAAAATGTGCTAAGAGCAACAATGAAGAATTCCTGGAAATTACTATCAGGACAATTAGTGTCCCTCTCAAGTCTCATCAGAGAAATGTAGTTTTATGCAGCAGATGGACATTAACACAACTGGTCAAGGTGCAGAAAGTATGAGACTTCAGAATGCCCAGCGGAAACTAAGACATCCATTTCACACCCCTTCATCCCAAGGCTCAGAAATCATTAAAGAGGGGAAGAGGGAGATTATAAGTGACAGAGGCAGTAAGTGGCTACAAGGAAACAACATTTTCTAGACTTAACAAGGCAGTCACATATCTCAACTCACAGCGATTGTGATAGAATTCACAAAGTCTGCACAAGCTCAAGAACAATAAAATCCAATATAAACAGGGGGTAGGCATGTGGTCCAAGCCTTGCTGAGGAGTTATCGGCAATTAGATAGCAAAGCAGATCCTGAGAGAGGGAGAGTCAGGTTTCTGTAAGGATGTGGCCCTTTGTGGGTTGACCATCCTCCAGTGGAAGGCCACATATTCAAGATTCTATAGACAACACAAGTTGGACTCAGTGAGTTTCAAAGGAAGAAACAGAGTCCATAAAGTTGGATGAGTAGGAAAGTGTGCATGGATCTGCGAAGAGCTGAAGGAGGTAATAAATATTATCAAAAATATATGTTACAAAAAATTCAAAGGCCTGAACGAAATCCATATAAAAATAATAAGAATTAGAAGATTAAAATGGGAAACTTTCCAAACTATGATTTAAAAAAACAAAGATATGGAAAGTTTCCTATAGAAGTAGCAGAAAACCAATTACTTTCTAAGATTCACATAAAAACTATATCAGTTCCAAATGATAGAGAATAGAGAGTAGAAGAGAGTATTTACAAATAACTGAAGAAAACTTATTTCTACAAATAAAAGACAAAATATTCCAGGTTAAAATATGCTCCTGAGTTACTAGCACTGTGTGCAAAAAGCAGACCAGAAGCAGGGCAAAGGCTTATAAACATCATAACACTCAAACAGACAAGCTCCTCCAACCTTCCATGGAAAACAAAGGGCTTCACAATACAATTAAGGATGAAGATACTGTTGACTTTCTTGACAATAATATTAGAACAACAGAGAAATATCTTTAATATATACAAGCATTTTTTCAATCCAGAATCCTAAACCCAGACAAGCTAGTCATTAAGTGGTAGATAGTAAAAAATAATTTCAGAGATACAAAGATCAAAGTTGGCTTCTCACTGCATCACAAACAAGAGTCTATCCCCAAAAATGGAAGGCTGAAGACAAGAAAGCAGGTGTCAGCAGAGAAGAAAACTATAAAGAACAAGAGAATAGCAGTTAAAAAGGGATATCTAAGAGCAAAAGCAGCTTATGTGGTGTGTACAAATGATTGCTGTAAGGCTCCAGGGGTCCTGTTCAAGGATATGAAAGCAGTGCCCTCCCTAGTATATTTAGAAAGAGAAAAAAAGGTCCCTACTTAAAATATGCTAAATTAAGTCAGGTGTGGTGGTACATGCCTTTACACCCAGCACTTGGGAGGCAAAGGCAGGAAGATCTCTGTGAGTTCGAGGCTAGCCTGGTCTACAGCATGAGATCCAGGACAGCCAGGGCTACCAACAGAGAGATCCTGTCTCAAGAAAACAAAAACAAACAAAAAAGATGCTAAATTAGGGGCAGATACGTTAAAAAATAAATATTATGTCCCTTAAGAAAAAGGGAAAAATAATTAAGTCCAAGGCAAAGTAACAGATTGTATCACAAAGGAAAAAAAGATCATAACATATACTAACACACACAATGATAACAGTGTTAAAGCTGAATACCAGCATAGACATCACCATGATGTACTTACTGTGGATAAGTAGAGAGATGCAGAGTGATTTGTGTGTGTGTGTGTGTGTGTGTGTGTGTGTGTGTGTATGGGTGGTGTATGTGTGTGTATGTCTGTGTGGGTATGTGTGTCGGGGAGGTAGTAAAGGTCAGCCCAATGCTCATCTTCCCTAGGCTCAGAATCACTAAATCTCTATCCTAATGAATTATTCTTAAGGTGGAGCTTTATGTATCTTGTAGAGGAATAGAAGGAAGACATGATGAATGAGCCTAGAGTTGCAAATGATTGCTACATCTTAATAAACAGTGGATAATGTAGGGCGAAAAGAGGAGCCAGTGTTTTCTAAAGGGCCTGATCTCACTATTGGACACTCCAAACTAGGTTCAGCCATGGCCTAACAATAGCCACAAGTAAATGAAGATTTTAAAGAAATAAAGCACATTTGAACTTATAGTTAATGGATATATTGATAAGCCAGTGTTTAGCTTACTAGAGTGATATGTCAGACAGTGATATGTCCACTGAGGCAATGCCCCAATATCACTGAGGATGTCATAAGAGAAGAGTTCACTATGCTTAAAGAATGTTCTAACTCATTCTTTCATTGTAATGCACTGACAAGTAAGCTTGAGTAATAGGCTATGTGGGTCATACTGTTCATTCTTGGTTTAGCCAATTCTCACAAAATTGCCGAGAGGCTTTAGGAAATGACTTTTGATGATAATGCCATAATGATCAGATCTAAGATGCTCTGTTTTTTTTTCTTTTAGTGTGCAGACTAGAATGGAATGTGGGTACTGTAGTCTTTGATTTGAAACATCATTTCATGTTAAGACTATAACACATGCTCTTTAGCAACTACCTTGTGATTAGAGTGGTAGTGACTGTAGATAACCAAAACTAACTACCCCAAAATATAATTATGGGACAATAAAACACTCCACAGCAAAATAAATTCCCCTGGAATAAGGAGTATTTTTAGCTGATTATTTTAAGA
This sequence comes from Acomys russatus, assembly GCF_903995435.1. Lineage (NCBI taxonomy): Eukaryota > Metazoa > Chordata > Mammalia > Rodentia > Muridae > Acomys > Acomys russatus. The sequence goes on along the minus strand of NC_067144.1, from coordinate 11,138,831 downwards.
GAATGGAATTATATAATGACTTTGAAAACATTAGTGGATGTAAGAAAGGTTAATTCACCAGGAGGAGAAGATGGCTCCAAGCCAGGATTGCCAGTGCAGAAGGCATTATGCCCAGTCCACAGCAAGCATCTTTTTGGGCCAGTGACATGGCTCAATGAGTGAAGGCAGTTGTGGCCAAGCATGAAGACTTTAGTAAAGTCACATGGACTCACATGGTGGAAAAAAAAAGCCAACTCTGCAAGTTGTCCTCTGATCACTACATGTCTACAACAACTAATAAATAATAAATATAAACAGTTTATTTCTCTTTACCTTTCTTGGGTGCCTCTCTTTCAGCTGGTCATCTCTAGCACCCTTCTTTATCCAACTGAAGACTGTAGTTAATCTATATAATATATTAATTTCCTGAGTCATCTTTCATGTGTACATGAGATATATGCTTCTATACATCTCTTCTTATCAGAAGGCCACTATGAACAAGAACCACGAAGACAGACAGAGAGAAATTTTTCCTCTCTTCCAAGATCTAATTAGATTTAAAAGGCAATCTGCTGAAATAATAGTAACTCTCACTCAGAACACTTGATGTATAATTCCCTTGCTATGGTTTTCAGCAGATGTTGCCACATGTGTAGAACACATTTTGCTTTCTGAGCTAATAAGAGTAAGGAGTCATAATGCTTAGGAAAAAGTTAGATCTGAGTCTACAGAAAATGAACAAATTTTGTAGTCTTTCTTGCATGACTGAGCAGAGGATGCCGTTAACTCTGAGCTGATGTTTGCAACGTTTCTTTCTATTTGGTGATGGAGATGACATACACTAAACAGTTTCTCTGTCTGCATATGCAATGCATAGAGCTATAGATCGCTAATTTATATGTCCCAACAATCAGCTCTACTCTCAACATTTATCCAAACAGTGATGAGTACCACTTACTTCTCTGCTTCCTGATGCTAAGAATATAGTCCTGTGTTGTCTCTCGGTCAGGGTACATAGATTGGTTAAGATAGAATTTGGGGTGTAGTACAAGCTCTAAGAATCACTTTCTACACACTGCTTGTCATTCAGAGTGTTCTTAAATAGCTTACTTTTAACTGTGAATAGTCTGTGGTGTTAAGCTACATCTTAGACGGCTTTCCTCCATATTAGCCCCTGTGTAGGCCAGCTTTACCCCACAGTATATCCTAGTCCCAGGTGAAGAGAGATCCTGGTGCTCAGAACTAGTTGTTAACCTAAGTATTCATGGAAGGCATCTAAGAGCTATGACTGACTCCAAAGTTGGGGCACTAAGTAGGAGAATGAAGTAGGAGATGAGCCTAGATGAACTGGCGATGGTAAAAGTAAGGGATGAAGGGAGAAAAAGAGGAATGAAGGAAAAAACTGAGGTGTGTTAGCTATTATAAACTTGAGGATTCTAATAGGCAAAGACGAGCCAACTTTAACCAACAAATTATTAAATATAATAATAAATTGTAAAGCATTCCAATTAAAAGTATGTATTTTATGAAATTCATTCTTTTTTCCTTTTTTATTAATTAATTTATTCAGATTACAACTCAATTGTTATCCCATCACTTGTATCCTCCTGTTCCTCCCTCCCTCCTGCTTTCACATTATTCCCCTCCCCTAGGTCTATGACTGAGGGAGCCTCAACCCCCACTATATAGTCATAGGCTGTCAAGTCTCATCTTGGTAGCCTGCTTACTCTTTCTCTGAGTGCCACCAGGCCTCCCCACCAAGGGGAGGTGGTCAAATAAGGGGCACCAGAGTTCATGTCAGAGTCAATCCCCACTCTCCACATAACTGTGGAGAATGACCAGTCCCTTGACTAGATCAGAGTAAGGGTTCCATGTTTACTACTTATATTTCCTTGGTTAGTGAAATAGTTTGAGTAGACCCCCCTGGTACCCAATACACCCATCACGATGTTCTTCTTGTAGGTTTCTACCACCCTCTGGGTCCTTCTATTTCCCCATCTCCTACACTTTATTTCTCTTTATTTCTCTTACCTAGATTTCTAGTAAGATGTCTTCACATCTATTCCAATCTACTGGTAAGTGAAGACTTTCATGGGACATGCCTTTTGGGCCAGTGCCCAATTATGTGAGTGTATATCATGTAAGTCTTTCTGCTTCTGGGTTAACTCACTCAGTATCATCATTTCTGGTTCCATCCATTTGTCCACAAATTTTGGGATTTCCTTGTTTTTAATAGCTGAATAGTATTCCATAGTGTAAATGTACCACAGCTTCTTTATCCATTCTTCAACTGAGGGACATTTAGGCTACTTCCAGGTTCTGGCTATTATAAATAAGTCTGCTATGAACATCGTTGAGCATATGTCCTTGTTGTGTGGTGGAGCATCTTCTGTGTATATTCCAAGGAGTGGAATAGCTGGGTCTTGCGGAAGCCCTATTCCCAGTTTTCTGAGGAAGCTCCAGATAGATTTCCAAAGTGGTTGTACAAGTTTGCATTCTGACCAGCAGTGAAGGAGTGCTCCTCTTTCTTCCCATCCTGCTTTCTGCTCCAGGAGACTGCTCTACACCTTAAGCTCCTGACTGGGTCGGCAGAGGTAGGCTTCTGCCTGAATCTGTTCGTGCAATTGAGGGGATTCATACCAGCTATGCTGAGGGTCGCTGTTTAATTTTCTGTCCTGACCCCTTGGGACAACCCAGCCTCTCCCAAATGTGTGTGAGACCCGGCCATGCCATGGGGACTGGCCAAGCCAGGTTTTAACTGCCCAATTGCGCAGGCACGGACTGCTGTGGTGGGTAGATAGGTTCCCCACCTGGACCTATTCAGACAGCAAGACTGTGGTAATTCTGTACCACTGAGTTGTGGCCACAGTTGAGATCCTGTCCAGACCCCTCAGGGTTTTCCAGCTTCTCCCAAGAGTGTGGGAGTCCCTGTCAGGCCATGGGGATTGTCTGAGCCAGGCTTTATCTGCCCAATTGTCCAGGCCTGAACTGCTATGGCTCACAGTCAGGTTCCTGCCCAGACCAGTCTCAATAGCGGACCAGTCTAGATTGCGCACCTTTGGTGGTTCAGTCCCATTGAGTTTGATGGCAATTAAGACCCCCTTCTAGACCCCTCAGGGCTGTCCAGCTTCTCCCACAAGCGTGGGAGCCCCTGTCAGGCTGTGGGGACTGTCCGGGCTGGGTTCTATCAGCCCAATTTTGCAGGCTCGGTCTGATGAGGCCTGATGCTCCGGCCCGGACCAGCCCAGTCCTGGCATGCTGTTGCTGGGCACCGTGTTCACTGCTGCCTGGGCCTCCGGTGCTCTCTGTGCACTGGCTCGGGGCAGGTGGGGGTGTCCGCGGACAGATTCACCCATTTCCCTGAGACTTCCCCATGTCAGGAGCTCCGGTGTTCCATGTTGCATATACTCTACCTAGGCCGGCAGCAATTCCCAGGTGGGTTCCATTCCAAAATTTAGAGAGTGGGTTCACTCTCCACACTCACCTAGTGTTCTCCAGTTCTTGCAGTCTGTGGCTCCCAGTCTGGTCCCTGGTCTCCGTGTGCTATAGCAGATACAGTACATGGTAGGCACTGCCATCTTGGAACTCTCATTATTAAAAACTTGGAAATGAATAAAAATATCACACACTGAAATTAATTAGACCCAAGGCCTATACAATGTAATGAATTTGTACACAGAACTGGCATCCAAAATAGAAGCTGCACTGCTTCACATTAAGTTAGACACTTCAAAGTCAAATATATTGTATTTATTTAGCCATGACCAAAACAAACATAATCCACAAAAGAATTGGACTGGGAAATCAATTAGTCTTATCTCTTCTTTCATGACTCATATCCATCACCTGTGTTCAGTCCTTCCTCATCACTTTACATTTACCTCTTCTGTGTTTTTTTCTCATATTATACTGTACTCATATATACATTTGCCTACATACATTATTGGTTACATTTTACATAAGAGAGACAGTATGCAGTTAATTTATTTCTGAGGTTGTGGGACCTTGATTAATATTATACATTCAAAAGCCATCCATTTTCCTGCAAATTCTGAACCTTCACTTTTCTTTAGAGCTGAGTATTATTTCAATATATATATATATATATATATATATTGCATTATTTGTTCATTTATTAATTGACAATAATATTGATTCCCGCATATATAAAATATAGAAATTTTAAAAGATAAACAAAGCATTTCTAGTCATAAAGAACACATGTCATATGTTAAATCACATGTATTTAATATAGTAGTTCTCTGTTAAATGTTTAACTTGGCTTATGACTTACATAAAGAGAATCTGTGTTTCTATTACCAAATCATTCTTATTGTTTCTCTGGCTTTCTTACTCACAGATAATCATTATAGCTCTGCCAAGTAATAAAGACTAGTCAGAGATTTGATGCCAACATTAATTTTGTGAAAGGCAATCTGCCTGAATTAGAAAAGGTTTTTAAGTTGTAAGACTTTATTTCTTATTATCAAAACCTAAGTAGATTTAAACAGACAGGAAGTAATGTTCTCATCTGTCATTTATGTAGTCACAGTTTCACTATTCTGAAACAAGAATAGACCTTGCAGTTGGTAGCATTCTGCTTTATTAAAATAGGGTGCTAATCTCACAGCACATCAATGAAGCAATATAATAAATACATTATCTCTGTTCATGAAACAAAGCAGAATTACATAAAACAGCAAATGTAAATTGCTGAGAACAAACAGTATTTTCCTTAAATTATGGCTTTGTTGTCATTACATTTTTTATTTATTTATGTATTTTTATTTTATGTACATTGGTGTTCTGCTGGCATATATGTCTATGTGAGTGCATCAGATCCCCTGGAACTGAAATTTCAGATAGTTGTGAGTTGCTGAGTGGGTTCTGGGAATTGAATCAGGATCCTATGGTAGAACAGCCATGCTCTTGACAGCTGAGCCATCTCTCCAGGCCCCCCCACCACCACCACTCTGTGTTGTTGTTTTTTTTAATGTCTGTACATGTATATAAATGAATTACTGAGCTACAGTGAATTGGAGAGATAACACATGGAGCAAATTATAGACAGTTTGGCTTTGTGCAGGAGCAGTCCTGCCTTCCACACATGCTCAGCCTTTCAATACTCCATGGTTCACTTCCCCCCACCCCCGTGTCACTCTCCTGAAATGAGGCCGTGGAAGAAAAGGAAGGCTAAGGAAACCAAGGACTACCTATGGCCAGTCAACAAGAAATTGAGAATGTGAAACACTCCTGCCTACGCTTGACTCCCCCATGTGGTCAAAAGACATCTTAAGCTTCTCTAGGTGGGACCTCCCTATCTCTTAAGGTAGCCTGTTCCTAATAATCAATTGTTGAAGCAGTCTATCAATTTGTACTTTCTGTTTTTCTAGTTTATCTAATTACTAAATAAACCAATGTGTTCTTTAGATACAACGAGAATAAGTGCTATTTTTCTTAAGTATGGTTGCCCTTCAAATACGTTTTGACAATAAAAGGAAGCCCAGTAACCCTACAGAAGCATACAACATTCCTTTTTGCTGGTACCTTTGACAGCCAACACTAAAAGTAAGAGTTTTGCTGTCCTGGGCTTTGGTCTGTTTTTTTGTTTGAATGACCTTTTTACGTTTAAGACAGTGCTTCTCTGTATAACCTAGATGGCCTCAAACTCACAGTGTTGTTCCAGCCTCTGCCTCCTGAGTCCTGGATTACAGAAGAGTATGTCCACACACAGCTCTGGAGTCACATCTTAAGGGAGTGTCTCTCTAAACAGGACTAGTGTGTGGAACTCCTATTTTGTGGATCATTTGATTCTGTAGCCATCAAGGTATTCTTGCTTTTTGGCCCATTAGCCTTCTATCATTTCAAACTTATCTTCCACATTTTAAATGTTGCCTGTGAGATTTTCATGTCATCATCACTGGAGTCCTTTGCAGAATCATTGTATTTTATCTACCATCTTTCTTGAAATAGTCACTGTCATGAAATAATTACTACTTGTGTAAAGAAATTGAAATATTTTCATCTGGACAGCATGAGAACATAAATATAATTATATATATATATATATATATATATATATATATATATATATATATATATATATATGATGGGATTCATAAAAGTATCTATTCTTTTAAGTTTCATTGTTACACTACATGTGGCACAAATAGCAATTACTTAAAGATTTTTTTAAAGTCCTAAAGTCTTATACATCAATCTATACTATAGTCAAGCAAGGCGTTTGGCTTTTAAGGTGAGAGATGATAGGTGGGACTTTTCTGAAATGAGAAGCTGTCTTCATGAAGCAGGAGAACAAGTCCTACTAGTTTGTCTACAGCCTTGGGCAGCAGAGCAACCTCAAAGGACCACAGTGTTCGAGGGTATAATCAGGCCTGACCCACTCACTCACAGCACACTTCAAGAGCAAGACCTGACATTTCCCAATGTGTGAGAGAGAAATCTCTGTCCCAACGGCAAGTTATTATCACACCCTCGTTTCAGAGCGAGCAAATCATTAGTATTATAGGAGCTTGTAAACTCATACAAACAACTCAGTCATCACTAACAAACTAGATGAATATAAACCCAATAAGAGGCACTAAAGATGACACTGTTGACAAAACAGGCAGAGCACGTACCTAACCGCTTGACGACAGACACAGGTTGTGAGCTGTGGTCATTATCTGGCATCTACTGGGGAAGAGTCCAGAAATGAATTATATGAAATGACACCTGGGATTCAGAAGAATGACACTGATAAAGGCTGTTTCAGGATGGAAGCATTCTCAAAATATGGATGTAGGGGCACGTGCAGATGGGTGGGGCATTCGTACAAGGGTTAGACACACCCTGTGAGGCAACTAGGGATCTATCGGTGGAAGAAAAGCTCTGTGGGGAAGAGAAAGCCATTTCCTTTTATTAAGCAGAAGCATCTGCCTCTGGATTTACTCTTATTTTGCGAGTAACTCTGAGTATAGCTACTTGCTGAGGTTTGCCCCGGCTTCGGGCCTTACAGCTTAGGGCTTACTGTCGTCTGTGCTGCAGTGACGGGGTAAATGAAAAGGTAAGAGATTGTGGGGCAGGTGTCTCCACCTAGAGATGCAGCTAAGCTCACTCGTGATGATTTCATGAACTTTAATGAAAGCCAGGCAGCAGCAGATCGCATACTTACTGCCTTCAGTATTTCCCGGACTTTTCTCTCTTCCTTTTTCAAACCCACAGTATATGTATCTTACATATATGTGTCTTACATATATAGTGGATCTCATCTTTGGTATGGATGCATTGCAAACTGCAGCCTAGTTAGTGTTATCTCATGCTTCTTTCCTGTGACGAGCTTGGGAATATGGAAGAAGGGACACTTTGGAAGCTCTACCTATACCTTCCAACGTCTTCAAGTAAGCAAGTGAGTCAGGCCCTCACTTAATGATGTGTGTAGTCACCTGTGGCACCTTAGGGAAGGCCAGTCAGCCACCAAGGTTGGGCAATTTGAGGCGTGGCAGCCCATAATAGTAGCACTGTGGTGATGGGATGAGCCAGGAATGATTGCACAGAAAGACTTCCCAGAAGGCTGTCGTCATTTAAGACGTCAACTGCCCAAGTATTTAAAAAAAAAAAAAAAGGAAAAGAAAAGGAACGAATGAAGGGAGAAGTGCCCTGATCTTCTCGTTGGCAGAGAACCAGAGTCTGTGTGTGCCACAAACGGAAACAGTGTTTCCTCAGCTCCTCAGAAGTTCCCTCTGTGAAGAGACAGGGTGTTGGAGTAGGATCCTTTGTTCCTGGCTTTAAGACTAGAAATGGCTGCCAGGTCTAGTTTCAAGGTAAGGCCTCATATATGATAGACAAGTGACATGGATTTATCTGAAGAATCATGCAGGAATTAGACAACCTGCAGTCAAATTCCTCAGCTACCATTTCAGTCTGACTTAATTTCTAATTTCTTCCATTTTCACTGGGGAAAGAAGTTTGCAACTGAGAAATGGTAAGCTATACTGTTTGTAACAAAACAGAAACATTGTACAAATCAAATAGAAAAAAATATACCCAAAAATATCTCATCGGTTAGTCTCAAACATTCTCACACAGTTGACAAAGGGCCTTGTCAAAGTGCAGGCTCTGATTTGGTTCATCTAGGATGGAGCCTAGAACTTTGCATTTCCCTTAGGTGCCCCAGATGTCTCATGAGGCTGGTCTGTAAGGCATAGTTTAGATAGTTGGGCGTTAGAGTTTAAAGTGTCATGTATTAGCTGGTTGTCAGTGGCTTGCTTTAGTAAGTTTTCAAGGGTGAGTATCTTTTAGCTTTTTCATGTAAGCCCCTCCCCCTTCATAATTCTAATTCCAGGTTTCCACGTTCACAAACACACCCTGTAATAATACAAATGCCCATTCAGTGTAGGGAACCACAGTTACAACTACGCCAACTATTTCATTGCATAGAAAGCTGAAAGGAGGAATAATTTCTTCATTTTAGGTTTTGCATAAAGTATTTACACAAATATTTCTGTGTAAGTAAGGCTTAAGGACTATGATTAAACAAAAAGCACTTGAAAGGAGTACCTTGCTGAGCTATAAGAGATAAAGGAACATTTTATAAAAAGCATCCTTTGGAAGTCACAATATATTACTTGCATGCTGTTTATTGTTTTAATTTATACATGTGTACAATACCTCACATATATTTTTATTATTTCCAGTCCATTTTCCCATATGATGCCTAATTTATTCTTTAGAGAAATTTGTAGACTGAGTATTATTTGTCCTATTATATAACTGACAAAATTGGGCCACGGCTGCTGCTTGAGGTGAGTTGCTCAAAGTCACACGAATGCAGCACAAAGATGAAATGATCCAGGTCCTAAACGAGTGCTCTTTCACATCTCCGGTCCACTGTGCTCACAGCACAGAAGGTGCACCCAGGTTTGCTGAGGCCTAGTTATGAGGAAAGGGCCCCAGGAGCAATATGGAAGAGGTGATGGCTATCACAGAGCTAGCTGCTGCCAGGTGAACGGAGAAACGCAGCCCTTAGATGTCTGTTTCTGCCAATCAGATTAAAACCTACTCCAGCCCCGGGTTTTCTGGTGACTCATTTGCTTGTTTCTCATTCAGGAAAGAATACAATGTTCTATTCCTTCTGGAATGTTTATAGATGAGAGCACCTGGGGAGTGGAAGACAACTCGACTGCTAAAATCATCCGACACGGGTGCCTGGTTTCCTATTAACACCCCCTTCTTACTTACTCTGTGATGGCCGTATTCACTCCCACTCACACTCAATCTCACTTACTGTTCATATACTACTCAAATATGTGTCTAGTCTGTGACAAGTAAAATTACAAGTATTTGTCTGTTATTCTGTCTGTCTCGGCAGCACTGCAAATGGAACCCAGACCCATTTATATTCTTGGCAAGTTGCCTGCCACCAAGCTACATGCCCAGCCAGTGGTTTTTGTTTTTTGTTGTTTTTGGGAGGGGGGGTGGATTTGTTTGTTTTTTGTTTTGTTTTGCCTCCTTACATAGCTCGTACTTGCCTTCAGTCCACTGGACACCCTTTCCACAACTCCAAAGACTTGGCATTACACAACTAGATTTGAAGTCAGGGATCATCTGTGGGCAGAGACAAACATATTTTTTTTGCACTGAATGGCTGAGAATGTACGTAATGCAGATAGAGTGAATGCCACATTCAGGTCTGTGTGCTGTGACCGACCATCTGAACAAATTTCACTTTGACCATGAGACTTTGAAATCTCACTAGACTTTTCCGTCTCTCATCTAAAAATCAAACATTTTGCCCAGTTCATAGCATTGCCATGAGAAGTGAATGAAACAGCATGTGTGAAAATGCTTTCAGGCTCATAAGAACTGTGCCAGTGTCTTCGTCTCTACTTCACAAATAATTAACTTTAAGTTGGAGGAAGCTACTGGAAATCTGAGGCATGGCATATGCTTACTTCTCCCAAAGCACTTTGCATTCATTGACCTACTAATGTGTGTGAAATGAGGACTTGGCAACAGCATTATTAAAATCCATCACTGAAAATGTGGGAAAAATAAAAGATTTATGATGCCGTCCAAGTTGATACAATCCAGATGATAAAAGTATTCACTAAGAGCTGTCAACACTGTAGCTTCATGAATTCCAGATGCCAGGACCTAAGTCTGAGCTTGGAAAATTCTCTTTTGAACGGTCAGTATTTGTGCCGCAGTATTGAATGAAACAGCTCAAGCCATCAAAACCTCTAAGGGGAAGAACATGAATCACTCTCTAGAACGCGGATCCAGACACAAACATCCCTACCAGGGCCTCTGGAAGTGATTCGAAAACCTCAACTTGCCCTTCCCTTCCTGCTAATCCACGTTCTGTTGGTGTGAGCACGACAACTGCTTCCTGTTTCTGGCCCTGAGCCCATCCAGCAGGGTTCCTTTGTGTCCTCTCATCTAACTGCAGCATCCACATGGTTAAGGGCATCTAGCAAGATGTCAGGAGCTGTGGTCAGCTCCATTAGCTATAATTCTCCACTTACATTGTATAAGAATGTGATGTCAATTCTAAAGTTCTTGAAGCAAAGACGCCACTATGTAAGCATATTACTTAATAAGACTCCTTGGGGTATCAGAGACTCCAAGACTCTGGGTATCTCTGGGGTTGTACCCCAATCAGCAGCAGACATCCTTGTTTCTTTGTTGAAGTCTCACACACATTTTTTCAGAAATAGTTTACTTTAGTTACAGGTACTATTTAAAAATGTCTTCAAGTTTACCGCCTGTATTGTCCTTGGCTGGTGCCTTAGCTTGAGCGGGACCCCTGGGCCCAAATCTGCCTAGCATAATGTTCTACTTGTAGGTTTCTAGGACCCTCTGGATCCTTTTATTTTGCTATTCTCCCATGCGTCTCTCATTTAGAGTCCCAATAGGATGTCCTCCCCTCTGTCCCATTTCCTGGTAAGTGAAGGACAATACAGGCGGTAAACTTTAACCCCCTACCCAGATCTAGCCAATGGTCAGAACATTCTCCACAGTTGAGTGGAGAGTGTGATATGACTTTCTCACGTACTCTGGTGCCTCACATTTGACCATGTCCCCTGGAGGAGGAGACCTGGTGGCACTCAGAGGAAGGACAGCAGGTTGCCAAGAAGAGACTTGATACCCTATGAGCATATGCAGGGGGAGGTAATTCCCTCAGGAACAGTCATAGGGGAGGGGAATAATGGAAAAATGGGGGGGGGGGGAGAATGGGAGGATACAAGGGATGGGATAAACATTGAGATGTAACAAGAATATATTAATAAAAAAATAAAATAAATAAAATAAAATAAAAATGTCTTCAACAATTTAGGTCTTTCGTCATTAACAGTTTCAAGATAAATAATGAAAATATTAAATATAGCCCAAGTTTGATAGCTTTTTTAATTAAAGTGAAAAGAAAAATTTACATATAAAAACACATAAGATGACATGTTTTATGTGATTTTCCAAAATAATGTGATCTGTTTTTGAGGCAGGGTCTCGCTATGTAGACCAAGCTGGATTGGAATTCATGGAAATCTTCCTGAATGCTTTAATACTCACATTATATCTAACACTATTTCCTCTACATTTTTAAATTTGTGATCCAATGGCGGGGTACTTTTTTTCCTAGAACACATGAAATTTTCAAAATACTTACTCATGTACATCCAAATGTTCATATAATCAACTATGCAAATGATTATACTTTGGGAAACTTAGACACAGTAAACTAGTTAGACTCCGCAGAGAAGTCATCTTCATAAGACAAAGAAAAAGAATAAGAGAAATTGAGAGAACTTTCTTATCTCAATTACACTTTCATCTTCTGAAAACCAGAATAACCTGTTTCATCACCCCCCCCCCCCAGAAGTCATCCTGGCTGTGGGGGAACACTGGGCAGGATGATATGAGCAATCTCTGTTTTCTTTTTGAGTTACTCAGTTGGAGAAATAAATGCACTTGAGAATCAGACTAAATGGCTGTGTAGTCCTAGACCTACCATTTATTATCCACATGTTGGGAATAAGAGATTAGCAGTTCCCTGCATCAAAGACATGTATGGAAGGGGAAACCGCCTCTTCCTTCAGTAGTGCTCACGAGGAAAGTGAAAAAACGTGAAAGAACTACACTGTGCACTGTGTAGTTGAATGCATGTGAGTATTTGAAATGCATTTATTAAGCAATATTTCTTTCTGGGAATATTGGCTTATTTAGTTTTAATTAGACTACATTTATTTCTATGTGCCAAATGAAGGACTTCCTGAGCTGTTTTCTGCCTCGAGTAAGATTCCTTGGGCAAATGCTTGTATCAGAAACCAGTGCCCATTCTGTTCCTTTTTCTGGTCTGTGAGGAGTCAACGTGAAAGCAGAACTAGACTGTTTAGTCCCTCATGGCTTGAAAACACACGGTTGCAGTGACTGCACTCTGGTAGCAGGTGCAAGCTCACTTTGCCACCAAAAAACACTAAGGGCCATGCAGAGCAGGGCAGTAAAGTCCATTCATGCTGTCAACAAAGCGGCAACCTTTTTCAGGATCGAAGTCATAGTGTCATGAAAATTCATTTTACTCTTTTTACCATTTAAATTTAAAGGCATCCCCAGTGAACTTTAAATTTTATTTTATAGACTTTCAAATTATTCCTCAGTTGTGGTAATTGGAATAACTCCTGCTCGATTCATTTAACATTTTCTTTCATTTTCCTTTTTTTTTTTTTAAATAGTTTTTTGTCGTATAATAAATATATCCTGGTCATGTTTCCTCTCTCTCCGAAGCTCCTCTGAAGCCTCCCCACCTCCCCTCTGAACCAGATCCACCAAGCTTCTGTCTTTCATTAGAGAATAACAGGCTTCTAAGGAATAATAACAAAATAAAATAAGACAGAACCAAAAACTAACATCAGAATAGGAAAAAATAATCAACAGAAGGAAAAGGCCTCAAAAGAAGGCACACACACAGAGGCGGGAAAAACAGACATAGAAAGTAGAGACCCACTTGTTCACACACTCAGAAATTTCATATAAAACAAAACCATAAGGCATAGTACACATGTGAAGGCCCTATAGAATAAAAAGTATATACATAGTACAAAAGAGAATGTATACTATATGTGCATATACATAGTGTGTACGCAATGAATTTTTTAAGTGACACAATACTATGAGATAAGTAAATTCTAAAGTTATCAGTGAGCTCATGTCCTGTTGACCATCTACTCTGGTCTTGCACCCTGTCTTAAGGGTAGTTCATTTCCCCAGTGAGCCTCCCTTGGGGGAAAACTAACTTTTCAGTTGCAGGTGATTGTCAATTGGAGGCTGCTCGTGAATTAAAATTTGGGGGCAGGTCTCCACTCCTCCTTTCAGCTCTAAGGCCCCTTTGGTGCATATCCGTGAAGGCCCTTGCAAGCAGAACACCATTTTAGATCTAAGGGTTTGTAGCTAGGTTTACTCTCTCCTTTGAGAGCCTGCAGAGTACCTTCCTGTACCACAGATGCTAGCAATGGGGCTCTGCTTAGGTGACCATCTTAGCGTCTCCATGTTCAGTGAGTTGTGTAGGTATTGTTTTAAGCAATGGGGTCTGTCCATCAGTTTGTAGAGAGCAATCTATAGTCTTGGCGACAGCCTAGGTTGTTTGGAGGTCCCCAGGGGACTCATTTGACCAACAATTACATTAGATGTAACCCATTCCCAGAACTGGAAGACAAGATATGTACAACTGGGGCTCTGTTTGCCCCATATTTTAGTGATTTTATTTAGATCACTTTCCTTTATGTATATACTTAAGGAAGCGTATTCAGGGAAATTCTATAGTGGCTGTACACATTTGCACTCCCACCAACAATGGAGGAGCATTCCCTTTGCTGTACATCCTCACCAGCATGGGCTGTCACTTATGTTATTGATCTTAGCCATTCTGACAATTGTAAGATAGGAAATCCCAAGTCTTGATTTGCATTACACTCGTGCCTAAGGATAATAAACAGTTCTTTAAGTGTTTCTCAGCCATTTGAGATTCCTCTACTGTAAATTCTCTGTTTAGATCTGTTCCCCATTTTTAATTGGATTGTTTGGGGAGGGTGGTGTCCTGGTTATTGAATTTTTATTTTGGATGTTAGTCTTCTATCAGATGTGGAGTTGATAAAAACCTTTTTTCCATTCTGTAGTCTGCCACCTTGTCTAATTTATGGTGTCCTTTGCCTTAAAGAGTCTTCTCACTGTAATGAGGTCTCATCATAATCTTAGTGTCCGGTAACCATCTTCTGTTCAGAAAGTCCTCTCCTGTGCCAATGAGTTCAAGGTTATTCCCATTTTCTCTTCTATCAGGTTCAGTGTATCTAGGTTTTATTTTGAGATCTTTGATCCATCTGGAGTTGAGTTTTGTGCAGGGTGATAATTATAGTTCTATTTGGATTCCTCCACCAGCAACATTTATTGAAGGTGCTGCTTTTCTTCCAGTATTTATTTCCTTCTTCTTTATTCAAAACCAGGTGTCCATAGGTATATGGAGTTATGTCTGGGTCTTCAATTTGATTCCCTTAGTGAATGTGTCTGTTTCTGTGCCAAGTTGTCATAGTGAAACTTGAAATTGGAGATGGTGATAACCCCAGTAGTTTGTTTTAATTATCCTGGAATTTTTGTGTTTCCATATGAAGCTGAGTATTGTACTGTCAAGATCTGTGAGAAATTATGTTGAAATTTTTATAGGAATTGCAGTGATTTTGTAGATGGCTTTTGATAGGATGGTCATTTTTACTATGTTAATCCTATTTATGAGCATGGGAGATCTTTTTGCTATCTTCTTCAGTTTCTTTATTCATTGTCTTAAAGTTTTATTATACATGTCTTTCACTTGCTTAGTTAGAGTTAAGCCAAAGTATTTTATAGTACTTGAAGCTACTGTGAAATGTGTTGGTTCCCATTTCTTTCACAGTCCACTTGTCATTTGTATATAGGAAGGCTACTAATCTTGTGAGTTAATTTTGTATCCAGCTACTTTTCAGAATGTGTTCATATGTAAGAGTTTCCAAGAAAAATTTAGGGAGATATATGTATATATATATATATAGACATAAGTTCAAGACCTGGAAGTGCTACACACACACACACACACACACACACACACACACACACACACCCCTCTAGAATACAATAGGAATCCCCTTCTTTAAGATATAGAATTTTTTCTCTTTGTTGAAAATATTTTTTGTGCCTTTTTCCTGCCTTTTTGTCTTTCCCTATACCTACTATTCTCACATTTGTTCTTCTCATAGTGTTCCAGATTTTCTGGAACTTTTGTGCCAAGAATATTTTAGAGTTAACATTTTGTTTGACCAGGGTACCCACCTGCTCTATTGTGTCTTCAGTGCCTGCAATTCTCGCATCCATCTGTTGCACTCTGTGGGTGAGGCTTGCCTCCTAAAGTTCCTGTTGAGTTCCTCAGTTTTCCATTATTAAATGGCCCTCAGTTTGGGTTTTCTTGATAGATTTTATTTCCACTTCCAGGTCCTGAACTGATTTATTCATTTCTTTCCACTGTTTGTGTTTTAATAGATTTCCTTAAGGGTTTATTTGTTTCCTACTTAATGTTTTTCCTATCATATATTCATAAAGGCTTTTTAAAGATCTTTTTCTTATGCTTCAACTACAATGCAACACTAGAGACCTACTGAGGTAGAGGTGCTGTGTTCTAGTGGAGACGTATTGTCCTGGCTGTTATTGATTATATTTGTATGATGGTGTCTCAGCTTCTGGGATTTCAAATGATCATAATTCTAGGTGCAGATAACTCATATCAGCTTTATTAGGGGGGTTATTCCTTAGCTTTTTTTCCCTCTCTAATTTCAGAAGGCTGTGGTTGCTGTGGCTTGCCTGGTAGGGAAATTTTTTGGATTATTATAGATGTGGTCACTGAGGATTGCTGGTAACTTGTGTTTCTAGACACTGAGTGTTGTCATTTAGGAATAGAGATGGGCAGGAGTGGGGTGTGTTGAGGAGGGTTTTTAGAGGGAAGAAAGCAGCATCTTCCACCAACATCGACTTAATCCCCTTGGAATGGAAGGAGAGAGTGAGCTGACTCCACAACAGATAGTCTGCTGCAGGGCTGAGCATGAGACTGGGAGACTGGATTCAGGGGAGAGAAGAAAGTGAAAACTTGATATCTGTTTAGCTGCTTTGTTGGCATTGTTGATTGCATGGAGGGTTCCCAGGAATGCCTGCTGGAGTTGGTGTTGAAATAGCAAGATAGTAGGGGAGGAATTATGGTTGGAGGAGGAATATCTGTGTTATCCACTGAAGATGGGATCAGGGAAGGAGGGGATGCCACAGAAAGAAGTTTGTCAGAGAGTTGAGGATGAATCTAGGGGGTTGGATTTGGAGAAGAGGATGGAGAGGTAAAGATCTGTACTTAGCCTATATGCTTTCTTTTCTTTTTTTTAAGATGTTTTTATTATTCTCTCTATATACTTTATTAATTTATTCCTATTACATCTCAATTGTTATCCCATCCCTTGTACCCTCCCATTCCTCCCTTCCTCCCACTTTCCCCCCACTCCCTTCCCCTATGACTGTGACTGAGGGGGACCTCCTCCCCCTGTACATGCTCACAGGGTATCAAGTCTCTTCTTGGCAGCCTGTTATCCTTCCTCTGAGTGCCACCAAGTCTCCCCATCCAGGGGACATGGTCAAATATGGGGCACCAGAGTTTGTGTGAAAATCAGTCCCCACTTTCCACTCAATGGTGGAGAATGTCCTGTCCATTGGCTAGATCTGGGTAGGGGTTCAAAGTTTACTGCAAGTATTGTCCTTGACTGGTGCCATAGTTTGAGCAGAACCCTTGGGCCCAGATATGCTTGTTATAATGTTCTTCTTGTAGTTTTCTAAGACCCTCTGGATCTTTCTATTTCCCCATTTTCTCATGCTTCTCTCACCAAGAGTCCCAATAGGATGTCCTCCCCTCTGTCCCACTTTCCTGGTAAGTGAAGACTTTCATGCTTTCAAACATTTTATCTTGCTCTTTCCCACTTCATAGTCTCTGTAAAGCTAAAAATGACCTTCCTAGAAAGTGGCAAAACAGACCTGTCTGTGACATTTACATACAGTCCCAGTCCTTGGCATGGAAGAGTAGCTAAAAAATCCACACAGCTTTCCACACAAACTGTGCCATCTTTTCTATTGTGGAGTCAAGTTTCTCCTTTGTACTATTAACTACCATTTCATCTACAAAGACTGGAATGGAATCCTGTGGGTTGAGTCCATCCCAAGGCAACCATACTTGTGTGCTTTACTTGTATCTTATATTTCCAGGGACTATCTATGGGCTCTCATGTCATTCAAATGATCTTGACTCCACCTTTGCCTTAAAGCTCTCTCAGAACAGAAAAAAAAAAATGATATTTTTTGTTATGACAGTAATTTGCCACAAAATCACATGCAATGCATTTGCAACATGATCTCTCAGAATATGAATTCAGAGATGTTTCTTCTTATGGTTAAGAATCGGGCCTGGAGAGATGGTTCAGCAGTTAAGGGCACTGACTGCTCCTCCAGAGGTCCTGAGTTCAATTCCCAGCAACCGTATGGTGGCTCCCAACCATCTCTAATGTGATCTGATGCCCTCTTCTGGCCTGCAGGTGTACATGCAGATAGAGTACCATATACATAATAATAATAAAAAAAAGAATCTGAATGGTAGCCAAGTACAATGGCACATGCCTGTAGTCCCACTGCTTCGGGAGGCAGAGGCAGATGGGTTTCTGTGAGTTTGAGGCCAGCCTGATCTACACAAAGAAACCCTGTTTCAAAAAACAAAAACAAATAAAGACAAACAAACAAACAAAAAGACTATAAAAGGTTCTGGCTTCTCTGCAAAGGCTGAAAATTTAAAAGGTCTCTTAAATAAATAGTTCTTTGAAAATGTTTTCATATTACACTTTATCTTGAACACTTTATGTCCTCCCTTTATAATTATTTATCTACTTATTCTTCCTCATTAGGTTCAGTTAATATTTCTCATTTGTACATTTATGTGGACTTACCCACTTGAGCAGGAGGAACCTACAAGTGGCTACCCTCCTAAAGAAAAGTGACTGACTCCAACTACCAATGGCTCCATAGCTGGTGTCTTGGACACCTCTTCCCATTACATGTTGGGATTTTAACCAGATCAATATTATGCAGGTCTCATTTAGGTAACTACAGCCACTATGTGTTCATGTATGCAAAAGAAACATCATACCTAGAGGACAGCACTTCACTGCACTCTTCCCCATTCTCTGCCTCTCTTTCTGCTCCCTATTCCACAGTCTTCCCCGAGCATTGTATGGTGAAGTACTGATACAGATGATGCATTTAAGACTGCACACTCAGAGTCATTTATTCTCAGCACATTGTATATTAAACCCTACTCACTATAAAGCTTTTCTGACCAAGGTCAGGAATGCACGAATACATGGACATAAACATAAATAGTAAGCAGGCATCTTAACAATATGATCACTTAGAAAAATAGTATCATTAAGTCCCCCCCCAAAGCCTATGACTAGGCATAAGTTTAGACTATGTTTCCAGTATGAGACATGAATTTCTTCATGTGGAACAGTCCTGAAACGCAACGAAGAGAGCTGTTGGTAATGCTCCTAATCTCACTTCTATTGTGCCAGTGAACACACCTTGCAAAGCAGGTCAGTATTGTCACATGCAACATTCTAGCATAGCATAAGACCACTGATGTCCTCTCTCCCCCAGTAGACTGAGTAGCATCTTCCTGGAGGGAGTGTTTCCCTGTCAATACCCTATTGATTTTTCTGTGTCCTTCACCAGAGCGTGCAGTGTCTTTGGAAACAGAGTCATCCTATCTATTTATGATAGATAACCAACCCCAACAGTCATAGCCTGTGTTGGTTTATGCGTCCCTGGGACCTCCTTGACCAATGGCTTGTAGGGGGAACTGGGCATAGTCTAACTTCCCCTCTTGCACTCAGTGTGGGATTTGTTTTTGCTGTTCCATCACGCTATAGGTACCAACTTTCTTTGCTTTTCCTCCTTCCTCCTCTCTCCTTCCTTCTTTTCATGCCATCTTCCCTTGTTTTGCTTTGTTCTGTTCTAGTTTGGGTTTTGCCTACAACTGCAGTAGTTTCAGCTCTTTAGAATGCTGCAGGCTTTTTATAATGTGTGTGTGAGTGTGTGTGTGTGTGTGTGTGTGTGTGAGAGAGAGAGAGAGAGAGAGAGAGAGAGAGAGAGAGAGAGAGAGAGAGAGAGAGAGAAACTATCAGAGATAAAGTCTTAAGCCCAGTTGCTGGTAACTTGAAGATGCTTGAGAGATATGTATTCATACACTCACCCACCCCAGCAATGGGAAAAGAGACATGTTGGTGTACATGAGTGCATAGCATGTACTCATTTATAAGTGGATATTAGGCATTAAAGTACAGGATAATCATGATACAATCCACAGACCCACAGAAGCTAAATAACAAGGAGGGCCCAAGGGAGGATGCTTGATTCTCATTCAGAAAGGAAAACTAAAAAAGCATTAGAGGTGGAGGGAGAAGGGGAGAGGGAATAGAACAGGAGGGGGAATGAGGAGGTGGGCAAGGGAGAACGTTGAGAGTCAGGAGAGTGGAAGAGAAAGGGCCAGGTGGGAGAACGGAAGTCGGAGATGGTGATGGAGGTACACCTCTGGAACTTGCCAGAGATCTGGGACACAGGAGCCCACAGGAAGTCTATGGGGGTCACCCAAGCTGAGACTCCCAGCAGTGGGGAATATGGAACCTGAAGTGGCCACCTCCTGTAGCCAGGCAAGACTTCCAGTGGAGGGATAAAGATACCAACCCACCCACAAAACCTTTGACCCAAAATTTGTCCTTCCTACGAGATGTGCAGGGACAAAGATGGAGCCAAGATTGAGGGAATGGTCAACTAAAGACTGGCTCTACTTGAGACCCATCCCATGGGAGAGACCCAATCCCTGACAGTATTAATGTTACTCCTATGCTTGTAGACAGGAGCCTAGCATAACTCCTTTGAGAGCCTTCACCCAGCAGCTGATGAAACAGATGCAGGGACCCAGAACTAAACATTAGACAGAGCTTGGGAAGTCCTATGGCAGAGGTGGGGGAATGACTGAAGGAATCAGAAAGGTCAAGGACTCCACAAGAAGACCTACTGAGTCAGCTAACCTGAGCCCATGGGGGTTCACAGAGACTGAACTACCAACCAAAGAACATTCATGGACTGGTCCTCACGCCTTGAGCCTGTCTAACAGATACACAGCTTTGTCTTCATGAGGGTCCCCCAACAACTGGAACAGGGCCCTCTCTGACTCTGATGCCTCCCTTTGGATCCTTTTCCCATAGCTGGGCTGCCTTGTCTGGCCTCAGTAGGAGAGGATGTACCTAGTCCTTCATTGACTTGATGTGCCAGGGCAAGTTGATACCGATGGGGGGGCCTCCTCTTTCTTTGAGGAGAAGAAGAGAGGAGAAGGGAAAGGAGCTGCAGCAGGGGCAACGAAAAGAGAGGAGGGGGCTGCAATCAGGATGTAAAGTGAAAAATAAATAAAATTTAAAAAATAAAAAAGACATATTTACTGATACCCTACCCTTCACATACCCCGCATCCCAACCCCAGTAATGGCCAAAGAAATACCTTGTTAGTGGTGGTATCCTTATATCAGTCAGGTGCAAAGTAAATGACAGTTCTTTGCTCATCCTAGTTTGATACCTGGCTTGGTGGCCAAAGTTGTCCTATGCCTAGGACTCATAAAAATACATTAAATCAAGTCAAATGCGGCAGCGCACCTCAGGAGGAGACAGACCACCATGCCACCCATAGACCTGCCCATGGCACAGGCGCTTGCCACCACACCACTGAGCAGGGATGGAGGGTGCCATGTAGGTGCTCACCAGCACTGTGGCCAGCCTGCATCAGGAGACACTACAATGTGTGCACGTATGTGGTAGACGGTAGGGAGAGAAAGAGAAGCGGAGTAGCTTGAGCATTATGGAGAGAGATGGAGCTGGAGACTCGAGGAAGGAGAGCAGTAGCCTGCTGTGAGTGGCCAGCCCTGCCACCTGGAGCCATGGTGAGGTCCCAGCATGAGATGCCACTGACGGCCATGTCTGAGTCCGTGGCTACACAGTGGCAGAGGATGGAATCGAATACCGTGGCTTGTATTACCAAGTAAAGAACATGGAGATGGAACATTATGATAGGCAGATTTGGGCCCAGGGGTCCCGCTCACACTAAGGCACCAGCCAAGGACAATACAGGCAGTAAACTTTAAACCCCTACCCAGATCTAGCCAATGGACAGAACATTCTCCACAGTTCAGTGGAGAGTGGGGTATGACTTTCACACGAACTCTGGTGCCTCACATTTGACCATGTCCCCTGGAGGGGGAGACCTGGTGGCACTCAGAGGAAGGATAGCAGGTTACCAAGAAGAAACTTGATACCCTATGAGCATATACAGGAGGAGGAAATCCCCCTCAGGAACAGTCATAGGGGAGGGGAATAAGGGAAAAATGGGAGGGAGGGAGGAATGGGAGGATACAAGGGATGGGATAACCATTGAGATGTAACAAGAATAAATTAATAAAAAAATCAAAATACAAAAAATAAATAAAAATAAAAATGTATTAAAACCTTCAGTAATCCAGAAAAAAAAAAAAAAAAAAACCGAACGTGGAGATGTTCCTGGTTGGGACAGCCACCAGGGACCTCGTGAAAAATGTCCCTGCCCCTCACCGAATGAATGCTCTGGAGACCTGTCACCATCTTTCACCTTCACCAGCACTCAGGAGCAGCAACGGGCCCTGCACTTTGCTCAGGCAGCACAGTGGAGCTTGCC
The DNA here is from genome assembly GCF_903995435.1 of Acomys russatus. Lineage (NCBI taxonomy): Eukaryota > Metazoa > Chordata > Mammalia > Rodentia > Muridae > Acomys > Acomys russatus. Next base: position 11,117,000 of record NC_067144.1, on the reverse strand, counting down.
CTGGTGACCTGGGTGTAAGTGAGCTGGCACTGAGACTGTGAATAAGGGAGAGCTGGCCCTGCCATTCCGTTGCCATGATGTGACCTGGCAATGCGGGAGAGAGGAGACTCAGCTACCGCCCAGGCCTAAATCCAGGGCCCTGAATTGCCCCGCCCTGAAACCTATATCATCTGCAAATGGTCAGAACGGTGAAAGGGCCAGGCCTGGTGTTCCAACGCTACAGGATCTCCATGACCCAGGCAACAACCGGATGTCCTGGAGGAGTCCCAGTGAGGATCCAATATCGATGGCGTCACAGAATTAAAGACCTCAAACCAGACCAAGGATTCATTGCAACGAACATTTGTAGGTGAAGGTGCTCGGACAGAGGGATATACTGAGTGAAAACTGACATACGGCAGCTTCCATCATGAGATGTTTTCTATGCTTTGTTGTTGTTGTTGTTGGTGGTGGTGGTGGTGGTGGTGGTGGGGTGTGTGTGTCTGTGTGTGTGTGTATCTGTGTGTTTGTGTGTGTGTTTTACTTGCAAGGGCAAAGAGTGAATATGAGGGGATAAGGAGATGAACGGGACTGGGGTGCATGATGTGAAACTCACAAAGAATCAATAAAAAGTTTTAAAAAAACAACAAAATATTTATTGAACCACAAATTGAGCCATCAGCAGCAGCAGCACCACACTAGGCCAAAATCTGTTTATTTTTCTATTTCAAGGAAAACTAGTATCTTAGTAATTGGACAGAGCTAAGCGAGAAGAAGAAAAAGTGGGAAATATGAAAGAAAAACAGACAGGAGGAAGAGAAGGAGGGAAGGAGAGAAGGAAGGAAAGAGGGAGAGATGGAGGGAGGGAGGAAGGGAATGTTCTGCGGTTTAAGGATGAAGAAGGAATACCGCAGCGGCTTTAACCTGTGTTCCCGTGGCGCCACCTGCTGGCAGAACCTTTATGAGCCTCTGCCACAAGCAGTAGAAAGCATGGTTGGGTTTAGCAGTACAGACGCTGAAGAGTGGGTATGAGGTTACATTCTTAACTTATCTTGCTCTGCTCTGAATAAGGAGATGAACTACCAAGCTTGAGATGTGGAGATCTGCACTTTTCTGTTTTTTTTTTTTTTGTAACAGCTACATTGAAACACTCGGTATTGTTCACATGTGCTCATTTCCGTAATTGAATATGACAGCACACACTAGAGACCGTATAAAAATACATTTTACCTGCTGGGGTGGTGATTCATGCCCTTAAACCCAGCACTCGGGAGGCATAAGCAGGCTGTGAGTTCGAGGCCAGCCTGGTCTACAAAATGAGTCCAGGACAGTGAAGGTTAAACAGAGAATCCCTGCCTCAAAAAATATGATTTTTAAAAATCTATTACCAATAACCACAAATATTTATAATAACATGATACCTTTACAGGATATAGACCTTATGATGGCATTTTTATTACTTAACTGTCTAAATAAGCATTTCCGTCTTCTCACTTAGATACATGTCAAAATCAAGAAAAAACCAAACTTTTTACTAGTTTGAATATTAAATAATTTCTCAGGATAAAGTATCACTTTGATATTTGGTTAAGGAATTTGTGATTCAAGAACAGGAAGCCAAGCATTGGGCAGGACGTGGAGAAGGATCATGATATCTAGGCCATTCTAGGCTACAATGCGAGACCTTGTCAAACGCAGGGGAGGGGAGGAAAGAAAGAAGATGAGAGGGAGGGAAAGGAGAGGAGAGGAGAGAAGGGGTGAGGGGAGAGGAGGGGAAGGATGGGAAGGCAAGGGGAAGGGAGGGGAGGAGAAAAGGAGAGGAGAGGAGATGAAAATGAACAAATTTTATTGACACTCATTGACAGGTGAATATATAAACCAACAGAGAAATGGGTTTTTGAAAGTTCAGACACAAAGTAATCAAAGATACCTAGATGTTCTTAGAAACAAGTATCAGTCAGTGCAGCATAAGCCATACTCTGTGAACACAGTGGAATCCAGGGTCAAAGGAGCACAGTGTGCGGGGTGGTACCAGATGTAGGCTGGGACTCCATCACAGAGTATGGAACTTCTGAAGCCGTGAGCAAAAGATCTGGGCCAGCCTGCCTGTTCCATCAGTCAAGCACTGTATGGTGTGACCCCACTTTACATGCACAGTTGGGCATGGCAGTCACGGCTGCACTAGCGCACACCTAGATTATTACATGCGGTACTCTCAATCTCAACGGCTTCTTGTATTTAGGAACCCTTTTTAAACTAGAATTTACTGGGATATGAAATCAATTTCACAGATAAAATGCTATGTGTTTACAGCTTCTGTTGCACCAGGTATCAAAGAGATTGAAAGCACATCAATAAACATTGGGTTTTGAAAGCCCTGCAAACTAGCCAAGTACTGTACTTAGATAAATAAAAATGAAAATGTTACAGATGAATGTATTTTGTAGAAAATCAGCCTAGGGGAAGAAGCAGCAGCAGATGGTAATCAGCTTTGCCACTGCCCAGCTCCGTGGCCCAGGGAAGACTTGCTAAGTCTGTGGATCATGGCACCATGCAAGTCATCCCGAATGTCTCCAGACTGAAGCTAGGACAGACATGGTGCAAGTGGAGCAAAAGAGAGTGCTCCTCCCTAGAGACACAAGGCCTCCTTCCTCGGAAGAACATCAACATGGTGACATCAGGAGGGTGATAGAAGGAGCCTCTTAAATAAAACTTTGAAAATGGAGAAATGAGAGAAGTGTTTGAAAGCCCCCGATAACACAAGTGAGTGAAAATAATTCAAATGGATGTTTTGATGGGCACGCTTAGAGACAATTAAGAACAAAAATTCTGGAGCAAGAAATAGTAGGACTTAAGAACTGTTCTGTTTCTCGTTCGATTTTACATTTCCAAAATGCACAACAAAGGTAAGTATGTAAATTTTCTGATCTTGTTTCACAACATATAAAATAGAATTGCTAGAGCAACTTATATAAAACAAAATGAACGAATGCACGCTGATGCTTTAGGGCGTGCTTGGCATGAATTAGTGCTCATTAAGCAAAGCTTAGGGTTTTGTTTTTCTCAGTGTGTGCTTATTGCTTGCTTACATGTCAGACAATCTAACAGCTTCTGGTACAGAAGTGAACAAGTCAAGCAAAACCATGATGCTTACACTCAAGTGAGGATTGTGAAGATAAATGGCTGACTCAATACTAATGGTAGGCAATGGCTTGGCTGAAATATATACAGAGACAATATAGAAATACATGGAAGGACACCACTGTGGCAAAAATGACCAGGGAAGGTTGCAGTTCAGATGTAAAAGTAATCAGAGACTTAGAAATGGCAAAGGAAGAGAAAAGGCTAAGTGATGGGGGAAACACCCCAGTGTGCAAATAGCCCCAAAGTAAGAAATATCTCGGCACCCATATGGAGCAGATATGTGGCTATTGAACATGTAGGGAAACTGAGGTAGGTATTTTTGGTACGGAGAGATAGGAAGAACCCGGCAGACACAGACTGTGTGTGGTTCAGCACATTCTGAAAAGCCATCTTATGTTGCAGTCTTAAGAGGTTAAGAAGAAGCAACAACTCACACCGTTCAGTCGGCTATGCAATCGTGGGGGTGGACATCTGACACTGTACAGTGTACTTTGCTTCTAAGAGATGTCTATACATTTTCTATTTATAGTGAGGTGTTTGGGCTTTTGTGGTTTTGGGGGTTTTTTTTTCGGTGTTTTGTTTTGCTTTGGTTTGGTTTTTTGCTACAACCCCATTATAAGTTGAGACACAACTATTCTGCCTGGATGCTTAGTGGAAATATTATGAGCATGTATATGGTGCAAAGGCTGTGATGCACTGACTCAGTGGTGGTGGGCAGTGGCATTTTTCATTGTCCAAAACTCTGGGCTGCACAGATGCTTATTCTCTATACATAAACTGCTTAAAATAAATGTCTACATAGATTCCGGGGCCATGGAATAAGTATAGATTTAACTGACGTAAAAAGAACAAGTTTGGAATATCTGAGTTAAAGAAAGACTAGATGAAGAGGGACACGTATGGATGTGTGCGAAACAGCATAGAGTCTAAGGTTGCTTCTCCTACTAATGTCCTCCAGAAATCACCAAGTTGGAGGTATTCGTCCTGAGGAACAACAGCATCCTTCTCCAGCTGAGTGCCAGGAAGCCATTCTACCAGGTGGCTCAGAGGTGCAAATGTGCCCTGGTCTTTTTCTTTGAAGAAGTCAGACAGCCAGTCAGTCAAAATGCTTCTGGGTAAGACAGTGAATTCGGTGTTACTCTGTGTGATCTGCTGTAAAAGAAGAGCAAAGTAGGAAACAGTGCATTCTTCCCATCAGGAGCTTAGCTCCGATTTTCATCCACAAAGGAGCAGCCAGAGCCCACCATCATTGCCCAGCTGTGCCATGCTGGTCAGTAGCGGCTAAGGGAAAGTGTTCTCCCCTCTTGGATAGAAGGGAACTGGAGAGATCATAGTCATTCTGAGACTTGAGTAGGTGCTGGAAGCATTGTGGACCTAGCGAGAACAATAGAGGCTGAGGAGACAAAGACACAAGTACTGAAAGGAGAGGCTGGGGAGACTCAGTCGTTAAAAGCATTGGCTGCTCTTCCAGAGGACCCAGGTTCAATTCCCAGCACCCACATGGTAGCTCACGACTGTTTGCAACTCCAGTTCCAGGGGATCTGACAACCTCACACATGCAAAATAATAATAATAATAATAATAATAATAATAATCATAATCATAATCATAATCATAATCATAATATGAAGAAGAAGAAGAGGAGGAGGAGGAGGAGGAGGAGGAGGAAGAAGAAGAAGAAGAAGAAGAAGAAGAAGAAGAAGAAGAAGAAGAAGAAGAAGAAGAAGAAGAAGAAGAAGACAAAGCCTATGGTGAAGGTTCCTCCTTTCCTGGAGTGAACAGCCAGAGTGAGCACCACCACTGGAATTGGAGAATTCTGATGCTGAGCAGGTACTCAGCATGGTGGGAACATCAAGTCATGAAGGTAAACAGGAGGAGGCAGGCCTTCCACACCCACTCAGAGCATCAGTCACAGAAAGCCTCCAGACACTAGAGAGTATTTGAAGTGCTGAGACCAGCGGGTGCCTCTTTAGCTATCAGACTGGTACAAAAGATAGCCAAGGGGAGGGATCAAGTGTATTCATTCCAACAAGGAGGAATTTCTGACTGAGTTCATATCTTATTCTTATTTATATTTCTACTTATTTTTTTGCACTTTGTCTTGCTTTATCTCACGTCTTGACTGAATGTACTTACCAGACTATCCTTTCTCTGAACCCATCCTGTAGTATTTTCTCTATGGCTTCTCACCCCCTTCTGACTCCTCCTTCCCATTTCCTCTTCAGGCTATGACTTAATTATTAATACTCCAGCTTCTAACAACCTACAGACGGCATTTATTCTCCCCAGTCAGTACCCTAGTGAACTAGCCCTAAACCACACCAGAAACAGAAGCAAAGTACACAAATGTTCTGTTATACAAATTAACTCTAGTTCCATTGTCAATGTACTTCGACTGTAATTGCAGTTGGCCTACTTCTTGAGTAGTAGTAGGAAACATGAGTTAAAAATGAAATCAAATAGGCAAAATATGTGAAGGGAGAGAAATAGAAGCTACAGAAAATATCTGTTCAAATTCAACAAGGAAACAAAAAAAATTAGAAAAGCCATAGTGTACCCCAAAACGCTTACAATTCCTCAGTAATAAACACAAAAGATATGCGGTAACTTAAATGCTAGGAAAAATAACAATTCAGAGTCCTACTTTTAAAAAGATTAATGAACACAAAGGGACATAAACAAATACAAAAAGTAAAGAAATCAATTCATGAAAGTTAGAAAAGTTGAAGAAATGGTCAGCAATTTGGAAACTCAAAACCGCAGAGGATGAATTCATCAAGGAAATGAAAATTCTGACAGGTATCCAAAGAGAAAATAGTCAAAATGAAAGAATCAATAAGAAAAGAAAAATACTGAAGCCCAAACCAAGACTCCATGGAGTAGAATAAGGAGCTAAGATCATTTCTAAAGGCACAGACAACTTACAACAGAACATCTCTCAACCCTATAGGCAGAATTAGACGAACAAACAAGATTCACTTAGAACCTGTTTACAACAAAATATAAAAAATACAAAGCAAGTAAAACAGTATCAATTGGGGGAAAAACAATCAAACTGACCTCAGGTAAATGCATGAGAATAATGTTAAGCCCTTCACCAGCAAACCCCGAGCCCCAGGGAGCCTAGAGTGATGCCTTTCAAATCATAGGAGTAAATGGCTGTCAGCCCAGATACCATATCCAGCAAAGCTGCCTTTTGATGTGACAAATAACCTAAGGGGAAGCTCATGCTAAACAAGTTCAAGTCAATACAATCTACAACAACCAAACCAGCACTGCAGAAAATACCTAAAAGAATATTATGCACAAAGGAAGAAGAGAGTCTCGCCTATGAGAAAACAGGAGAAGAGTGGGTTTACAACACGAGGAGATGAGTAAAGAAAGCTCAGACAGTTCATCATATCCAGTACAGGAAGCCAGCAAACCTTCAAAACTCACAGATAGGAGAGCAAGTAAACATACATGTAACAAGAGAAACAACTAAAAAGCTACAGGATTTACCAGATGCCTCCAATAATTACCTTAAAAGCAACTACATTTAAAATACAAGTCAAGCTGATTGGGTAAAAAGAAGGTCCAGCTGTCTGTTCCCCCACCCCTCCCGCCCCACGCCCCAAAAGGACACAGTGATTGTCAAAGGATGCCTATCAATCTGGAAAGCAAAAGAAATTAAACAAGTTGGGATCATGTTCCAGTTTTCTTTCTCCAGCTGTTTAAAACATTCTGACAGAAAGCAAGTTTGAAAGGAAATAACTTATTTATCCTAAACTTCCAAATTATAGTCTATTCTTGATGGACATCAGGATAAGAAGGCAGAACCAAAGCAAAATCAGGGGAGAAACACTGCTTGCTGGCTCACTCACAGACTCATGCTTTGCTAGCCTAGGCCAGGATGACCTACGCAGGAAATAGTGTAGTCTTCAGTGGGCATCAATTAACATCAACTAACAGTCTGTACAATCCATCACAGACAAATCTGATAAGAACAACTACCCCATCGGACTCTTTTTCTGGAGGATTCTAGTATGTCGAGTCATCAGTTAATGCTCAATAGGACCAGTAATAGTTCTGACAGCTTAGAGAGTAGACTTCAAACCAAAATAGAAAAGGATGAATAATATTTCAACCTAATAATAAAGGTGATGATATAGTAATTTTGATATTGTGTACAGATGATGTGGCAGCTTCTGAATTCATAAAATAAAGATTAAAAATTGTGAAAGGTTGTGTATGGTCTTGACATACAGTGGATGGCTTTAGTACCCACTCTCATCTTTAGGTCATCATGCAAACAAAAAAAAAAATCAACAGATGAGTTTCAGAGATAAAATGCAGCGTAGATTGTTTAGACTTAAGAGATACCCACAGAACTCTCCATTTAGCATTTGTGGAATATACACACCTCTAGGTAAATTAAGAAATAGTCTCTAAAATTGATATTTGTAGAGCACAAAATAACCCATAATAAACACAAAATAATAAAGATTATCATTTGAACATTAGTGGCATATAGTGAAATAAAACTAAAAAAATCAATAAAAAAGAGAAGCCACAGAATACTTGGACACTGAACAGTACGCTCTTGAATTAACTATGAGTTATTTTATAAATTAGGAGTATTTCTAGATTTAAGTGAAAATGACAGCACAGCCTCACAGAACCTAGGATACAATGAAGGCAGTTCTAAGTGGAAGGCTATGTGCTTACATTTTAAATGTCAGAGAGATCAGAAACAAGCCAGTGATCCATCCCAAAGCTCTAGAAAAAGAAAACAATAAAAGTTGAACTTAAATGCAATATACAACCAGAAGTAATAAAAGGACAAATATGGATGCTATGGAAACTGTTTAAACACACACACACACAGAGAAAGAGAGAGAGAGAGAGAGAGAGAGAGAGAGAGAGAGAGAGAGAGAGAGAGAGAGAGAGAGAGAGAGAGAGAGAGAATCTGAATTGGTTCTTCAAAAAGACAAAACTTGCAAGCCCCTAGCCAAACTAACCAAAGGAAAATGAGAAAAGACTCAAATTTTAGAATTATAGGGAAAGGGGAGATGTTACAACAGACTTCAAGGAAATAAACATAACCACTAGAGAAATATCAAAACCTTTTACTCCACAAAAGCCTGAAAAATCTGGAAGAAATTAAATGTACCAAAATTAAATCAAGACAGTTTAAGCGACTTAAGCAGACATACAGCAGCAGGTCACGGTGTTGCTGTAATAAATAAAAATATGGACAAAGTAAAACCCAGAACGCGTCAGTTTCACTGACAAATCCTACCAAACTTTAAGGGGTAATCTACACCTCTAAAACCACTGTATAAAGCAGAAATGGAGGCTGAACTGCTGATATACTGTATGAACCCAGCATTAGACTGATACCAAACTAGATAAAGATAAGTAAAGAAAAATCTTTGATGACCACAGACAAATAGTTCTCAACAAAATATTTTCAAATTGAATTTAATATGACCTTAAAAATATTGTGCAATATGACTGGATACATCCTAGTGATGCAAAGTTGATCCAACATCCTCTAGTGAATATATGTAATATATAAATAGGCTTAAAGTCAGAAATCATACGGTCAGCTCTCCTGAATCATAGGTAGTGAAAACCATTTAACACAGTTCGATACCACTTTGTGATAAAAGTCATGAAACACTACAGATAACAAGACTATATCTCAAAAAAAAATATATTATATATGACTACTAGTCTGGAGCTGATACTATATAAATGAAGAAAACCGAAAACATTTCCTCTAAAATCTGAAATGAGGCAAAGGCACTCGTTTTCTCCATTTTATTCAATATAGCATTCAAATTTTTGGCTAGAGAGATAAGACAAGAAAAAATGGAAGAGATATAAGTAGAAAAGTAAGTCAAATAATTTTTTTATTTCTAAATGGTAGGATACTATATCTAAAATACACCAAGGAGTGCACCTGAAAATTGATAGGTTTGATAAATATAAAATCAATATACAAAACCAGGAACTTTTCTGTAGATTATTCCTGAAGGTGCTGAGAAAGAAATTAAAAGAAAATTTGCATTCACAGTTCCTAAGTATAAACTTAACAAAGGAGGTCAAAGATCTCATAAACTTTATAACACTGAAAAACAGTACCTTGTTGAGAACTAATTCTTTTTTTTGTTTTGTTTTGTTTTGTTTTGTTGTTGTCGTTGTTGTTGTTGTTTTGAGACAGGATTTTTCTGTGTAGCCTTGGCTGTACTGGATTCCCTTTATAGACTAAGCTGGCCTCGAACTCACATCAGTCTGCCAGCCTCTGCCTCCAGAGTGCTGGGATTAAAGGTGTGTACCACCAAGCCCAGCTAAGGAACTAATTTCATTGAATTCTTATCTATGTTTTCCAAAAGTATGACAAAGCACATTTCTGACTTGAGTCATATTTGCTGTTTCTGCAAAGTCTAAATACAGGGATCTTACAGAAACAGCAAGAGTTCACAGAATACTTACAAACAAAATATATGTGGGAGCACAGACTTATTTCACGGTAAGTGAGTTGCACAGTGGACACCGAGCCTAGGTACCCATCAATCTTTCCATAAATTGCACCACTGGGAAGCGTCTGGCCCGGCAGAATGATGGAATGGCCTATTAAGTGTTCATCTAGGACACTGGCTGTGGACTCACATGCTGCAGGATTAAAACATTTTCTCCCAGGATGTTGTATATATTCTCTGAACCAAATAAAAAAGAAAAAAAAATCAATGTATGGTGTTATATTCCCAAGAGTTAAAATGCATATACCTAGGAAACAAAATATAAATAAGAGGAGGACTGATTTAACTCGCACGCTACCATAAGTACAGTGACCCAATGGCAGAATTTGCACTTGCACAGTTACAATTTGGGATTCTGCTAAATCTTAGTAATATGTGCAAACCTGCTTCTGCTGTTGAAAGGCATGATTGGCATCCAAGCTTAGGCTGCTTGTGCTGGTATGACTGAATACTTGAGATGGGATAGTTCAGAAAGAAATTAAATTGATTGTTTATCACACTAGGGCTGAAGATTTGAAGGCCCAGGCACAGTGATTTGGTGTGGTTGGAGCCTACTTGCTGTATAGCACATGGTAAAAGGCAGACCAGCATGTGAGCAAATGAAATGAAAGTTGTATGCACAAAGCCTTGCTGTGAAGGGCCTTCTGCTAAGAGCAGAACAGCTCTCATGGCCTCTTCACCTCCTAAAGGTCCTGCTTATCCATACAGTCACATCGGCAGCACCTGGATTAGGAAAGGGAATAAATATACATGGAGTTCTCTCTCTCTCTCTCTCTCTCTCTCTCTCTCTCTCTCTCTCTATATATATATATATATATATATATATATATATAATTCTTATTGTTATCCCATCCCTTGTGTCCTCCCATTCCTACCTCTCTTCCACTTTCTCCCTATTCCCCTCCCCTATGACTGTGACTGAGGGGGACCTCCTCCCCCTGTATATGCTCATAGGGTATCAAGTCTCTTCTTGGTAGCCTGCTATCCTTCCTCTGAGTGCCACCAGGCCTCCCTATCCAGGGGACATGGTCAAATATGGGGCACCAGAGTTCATGTGAAAGTCAGTCCCTACTCTCCACTCAATTGCGGAGACTGTCCTGTCCATTGGCTAGATCTGGGTAGGGGTTTACTACATGTATTGTCCTTGACTGGTGCCATAGTTTGACCAGAACCCCTGGGCCCAGATCCACCTGTCATAATGTTCTTCCTGTAGGATTCTAGGACCCTCTGGATCCTTCTATTTCCCCATTCTCCCGTGCTTCTCTCACCTAGAGTCCCAAGAAGATGTCCTTACCTCTATCCCACTTTCCTGGTAAGTGAAGACTTTCATGAGACATGCTCCTTGGGCTAGTGTCCAGATATAAGTGAGTATATACCATTTGACTCTTTCTGCTTCTGGGTTAACTTGCTATGATCATTTCTAGTTCAATCCATTTGTTCACAAATTTCAGAAATTCCTTGTTTTGAATAGCTGAGTAGTATTCCATTGTGTAAATGTACCACAGTTTCTTTATCCATTCTTCTACTGAGGGACACTTAGGCTGTTTCCAGGTTCTGGCTATTATGAATTCAGGAAAATACAAACAACCAGATGAAGGAAATCAGTAAAACTGTTCAAGCTCTGAAGGCCTATAAAGAGGCAATGAAAGAAACTCAGGAATGGACATGGAGTTCTTATGATGTCTGTTATTTGGGAAATAATACATTGTTTTTCTCGAGTAATGATAGACACTAGGAGGGTGGTTATATTGCTGCTGACTATTATGATGATGGAGAGAGAGAGAGAGAGAGAGAGAGACAGACAGACAGACAGACAGACAGACAGACAGACAGATATTCAGAAAGAGGAGCTTTCAAGGAACAATGCCATGGGATCAGTCACATGCATCGGGTATTCATGGTAGAAGTCTAGGAGGATTTGACTCATCTCAAGAAGGAAGGGAGATGGCTTTTGAAGTGTCACTGGGAGAGAAGCATATAGTCACTTGCTGTAACTAAGCAAGGTCTAAGGAAAGCAAATCCCAACATAGCCTATTAGTGTTCTAATGAACAGAAATGAGACATAGGTTATTCTGAATAAGAACAGCCCCCATAGGCTCATAGATTTGAATACTTGGTCACCAGGGAGTGGCACTATTGGAAAAGATTATGAGTGTGGCTTTGTTGGAGGAAGTGTGTTCCTGTGGGTTGGCCTTGAGTTTCAAGGGTGCAAACCTGGCCCAAGGTCTGTCTCTCCCTGCTGGCTAGATGTAGGACTCTCAGCTACTTCCCAAAACCATATCTACTTGCATAGCACCATGCTCCCCACCATGAAGACAATGGACTAAAGCTCTAAAACTGTAAGCAGGCCTCAATTAAATGATTCCCTCTTTAAGTGTTGCCATGACAGTGGAGTCTCTTCACAGCAATAGAACACCAACTAAGACAAGAGGGGTGGGGGGGCCGGATTTGCTCTGATTTATCTTTAGAATGAAGGCTGTTCAGTCAAAGTATGTCCACAGGTACTGAGAACAAAGACTGCTCCTCTCTAGAGCTTTGCTTATGGCAAGAGTGGAGAAAACTGTATTCTATTGGAATAAATGTGGAAATAGAAAATCAGGATGAGACACAGGGAGAGAGAGAAAGAGACAGACAGACAGACAGACAGATAGACAGACAAAGACAGAGACGAAGACACAAGCATAAGGAAGTGGCATTTCTCAATTGTCCCAGCTTAATATTTTTGCTAAGCTTTTGGTTACTGATACTATATTTGAAAACAAAGTTGCATAGCATAATCTTCTACTTAAATTTTGCTTTATTCTTTCAACTAACTCATAGTCATTTTACTGTACAAAGCATGTTTCCTATTTCTTGCCTTATTAGAACACAACGCTGTATTATGCCAATATATCACAATATCTTTAAGGTCCAGAGATACTTCACCATTTGAAATATAACTACTGAGCAACAAAATTATTTATAATCAGACTATATTTACCAGATGATTTTCTTCAGTAGTTAAGATTGTGTCCAATTTTTTAGTTTAAAGATATTTATTTCTATGATTTTTAAAAATATTATTCCTCATGTTTTCTATTTCTCTTGTTTCCCATTTATGTTCAAGTGTCTCTTCAGAGTTTATCTTCCAAAGTTCCATTTTGCTTCCTTTGTTTATGGATCTTTGTTGTTATGTGTGCTTTTCAGTCTCCCTTGGTGATGAAAGGGCCCCAAAGTTAGAGTCAGGTCCCATGTTAAATTTTTGAAAAGTAATTCTATTCTTTCCTTTTCCTCCTGCTGTTTCTCGTGTAAAGTCTCGTGGTCAGTTCTTATAGCTGCTCCCTGTGCTGTCGCAGTCTTCCTGAGGACTTTCCTGTTCATGGATGTCTCTTGAGCTGTCATCAGTGTCTAGCCTTAAGTGAGGGCCTCTGAGCCATTGTAAGTTGACTTTTATGGAGATGAGAGATAATGATCATATCTCCTTCCTTTTTGCTCTACAGGCTTTTGGGTCCATTGGTTTGGGTTGAGTTTTCTCTATATTTTTGCCAATTAATTTAGTTACAGTTATCTGAGAATCTCATGCATACATACTGTCCATTCTGGTTATTCAGGCTTTGGTGAGCAGCCAAACAGAACAATAAAAGCTTGTGTTGTGTGGGGGCCTCCGGAGCTTCCATTACCAATGACTCATAAGGAAGTATTCCCCCCACCACAGGCACTGGGAGTCTTGTTTAATAATCGTGGCTTCTTGGAAGCATTGTTGTCTAGCCATGGAAGGAATCCCACTTCAATGTTTTACAAAATTAAATATTATTTAATAAATAATATACACATTAATTAATATTAAATAAATAAATAAAAAATAAATATTTTAAAATTTGGTAACAAGATTAAAGGTTTCTATGTGTTGTTTTTAAAATATTCATTTTATTTTGGTCAATGCTTCCTTTTTTTTTCTATTCCCCCCACCCTTTCTCTGCTTTCTGTCCAGTAATCCCTATTTCTTTCATATTATCTGCATTGTATTCTTTTCTATTTTCAAAAAACACCCTTCCATCCAATCTGAGCGGTGGTGTCAGCACACACCTTTAATCCCAGCACTCAGGAGGCAGAGGCTGGTGAAAGCGGATCTCTGTGAGCTTGAGGCCAGCCTGGTCTACAGAGAAAGTTTTCCAGGATGGTGAAGGCTACACAGAGAAACCCTGTCTTGAAAAACAAACAAAAAACCCAAAAATATACAAACAAACAAAGGAAAAAAAAAAAAAAAACCTTCCAGTGCCTCTTCCTGGTCCTTAGCTTCCACAGATACTCCAAATTGAAACCAAATTTGAAAGCAAAAGTGAGTGTCCACAAAGGAGGGCATGCTGCATTTCCCTTCTTTGTGTGTCTACACCTCCCTCAATACAATAGTTTCTAGTTCTATCCATTTTCCTAAAAGTGACATAGTCTCATTTTTCTTTATGGATGAATTAGATTCCATTGTGATTTTGTATGTTGGCTTTGCATCCTGCCACTTCACTGAACGTGTTCATCAGTTCTACCAGGTTTCTTGTGGCGACTCGAGAGTATTTTAGTAGAATTTTCCTTGCAAATGACAAATTCTTTCTATGTCAGTATGGCTATACTATAACAAAGCACAGGTCAAGTATATCTCTAGTCCAGATAGCCAATTAACTCCTCAGTTTCCTCTCACACTTAGAAGACTAAACAGAGGCAAACAGATGCTCATGAGTGGTCTTCTAAAGAACGGAGAGCACATTGGTGCACCCTAAGTTGATGGTGGTAACACTTTACATATATATAATGAATTAGAATTGCCACTGTGACAGGGTCTCATGCAGCCCAGAAGGACTTGAATTTGTCTTGTAGTAGAGGATGACCTTGGACTTAGTGCATGCTGCACATGCTCTGTGCCAAATGAGCTACATCGTGGCCCCATCTTTGGAAAACTCTGGGCCATGTATTTCTTCAAGTACTGTAGCCGACTCATTTGCCTTGTTCATCTTCTGAAACTTCTTTTAGTTGAATATTAGCATTCTGTACTCAATCTTCTACATTTTCCTTAATGCTCTTTCTATTTTTGGAACGTGTTCTGGTAAATTTCTCAGCTTAGGTTTCAAGCACATTGTTTAATCCTTTTATTGAATTTTAAATATTAGGTACTTAAGAGTTTCTAAAATTGTAAATTTGTTCTTTATTTCTACCACTCTTATCATTTACATAATTTCCATCATTTGACTATTAGAAGAAATTATTTTCTCTTGTTCTTTAATATTATTAAGTGTAGATTTCAAATATTTTTAAAATTCCCTTTAATGTGGATTGGTATCTTAACTTTCTTGGGTATTAGATTTTTCTTTTGACACCTTACTAAGTTTCAGTAACCCTTCATTTTATTTTTAATTATTTATGGTATGACATGTAATAATCAAATTGGAACTTTTCTCCATATATTTTACTGGAACTTTATTCAGTATGGTCTTGGGTTGTTGATAATAGAAAGTATTGTGGGAAAATTTATTATTGAATATTTCAATTTCCTTTTTGTAAGTCAACAAAATAAAGGCCTTCTTTATAGTGTTCTCATACATGGACATGATGATATTTGTTCATGTCTATAGCCCCACTGTCCTCTCTTGTCCTCTTCACACACACACACACACACACACACACACACACACACGTATATATGTATATATACATATATAATTTTCTTTGCAAATGACAACTTATTTTTATGTCAATGTAGCAATATTAAAATAAAGCATAGTTCAAGTATATGTGTGTATACACACACACACACACACACACACACACACACACACACACACACACACACACACATGGTGCTACATGCCATTAATCCTAGTACAGAAGGGGACTCTCTATAAGTTCCAGGCAAGCTTGGTCTACAGGTGAGTTCTAGGAAAGCCAGAGCTACACAGTAAGACGCATAAGATGCTGTCTCAGAAAAGAAAAATAAAACAGAGCGGGGGATGATACCTGAGAAAAGCAGAGGAGGAAAACCAGTATACACCGTTCCTCAGTTGTCTCACTTCAGTCCCTCACTCTAGCTTCTTGCCTCGGCTTCCCTTGACAATTTGATGGCCAACAGCCTGTAAATTAAAATACACCCTTTCCTCCCTCCCTGGGTTGCTTTTAGTCATGGTGTGTATTCACAGCAACAGAGAAGCAACCAAAACAGTATATGCTCTGTGGACAGGACAGGACACAAGATGACTTTTCTTTTATACTTTCCTTTACTTTTTGTTGTTGTGGTTATTTCATCAGCATGGCCTAATAATGTGTATTATTGGCCCTAAAATTATTATTATGGAGGTATTTTCTAACCCACTAGCAATTAATGAAACACAGACACCTGTTATATTTTAAAATAGCCTTGGTTCACCTGAGACAAGGAAGATATTAATCCCTTAAAATACATGCCACATTGGTGCAGGCATGGGATACCCACCCCAGTCTTCTTTTGATAAGTTCTATTGCACTACCTCTCATCCATAATCCCAAATACTTGCTAATGTTCATCATCTGGGCTGAACCCTCCATCCACACCAGCCATGTGTTTCTTCCTTTCTCTAAGC
Organism: Acomys russatus; assembly: GCF_903995435.1. Lineage (NCBI taxonomy): Eukaryota > Metazoa > Chordata > Mammalia > Rodentia > Muridae > Acomys > Acomys russatus. The sequence goes on along the minus strand of NC_067144.1, from coordinate 11,100,769 downwards.
CGTGATGTAGCCTTCTTCTTTCACCTTTCCTTCTTCCCAAGATTCTCTCTGTCTCCCAAAGCCCAGGAACCTTAGCCACACATATCCCATTTTCCCTGCTCATGGATGATGGCTCTTTATTGGTCAAACAGGAAGTTCCTTAGGCAAGATTACATAGCAACCTTTGGGTACAGAAACAGCAAGCAGTAATTAGCATCAAAGTATATCAGACTAACCTCCAACTGTTGTTGGTTTGGGTTGCATTTCTTTTAAGAGAGAGTCTCACTATGCAGCCTAGGCTGGCCTCAAATTTCTTATCTTGCTTCAGTTTCCAGTGTACTGGGATTACACACATCCACAACCTGTGAGGCATATTGTGGTTTTGGTGCTATTTTGCGTACTAAGCAATTCTTTGTCTCAGTATTATTTTTAAATACATTTGAAATCTTCAGGATCACACTAGGATCTATTCAGAGAGCTTCTGGATGTGAGGGGACAGCAGGTTTGAAAGAGAGGAGCATGTTTGATTTTCAAATTCACTCTGGGCAAAAGAGCTGTGGATTGTATCCGAGAGTCTGGAGATGGAAAGGGGGCGGGGTTGTCAGGAGCTCCACAAGGAGACTATCAAAGCTGGTGGGTCTGGATCCAGGGGGGCCTGCACAAACTGATGCACCAACTGAGGACATGGCAAGTATTAAACCTAGACCCCCCCTGTTCAGATGTAGTCAATGGACAGCACATTCTCCACATGAGAAAGCGAGGAGAGCTTCAGACATGAACTCTGGTGCCCACGATTTGATCACTGCCCCTTAGGAGAGAATTCCAGTAGGAACACAGAGGAATGGCATGCAGGCTATCCAAATGAGACCTGATAAGCTGTGGTCAGATGGTGGAGGAGGATTCCACCTGTCAGAGGTCTAGTGGAGGAGAATAGAGCAGAAAAGAGAGGGAGGGTGGGAACAGGAAGATAAGAGTGAAGGGATTACAATTGGGATATAATATGAATTAATAATAATAATAATTGATGATGATGATAATAATAATAAAGACTGAGATGCTGTAGAAGAGCAGATGTCAGGCAGGCAGGAAAGGGCCAAAGCAGGAAAGGAGAAGAGACAGCTCAGAAGCCAGCATGAAGTCACAGATTCAGCAGAGCACCTAGCAACACTAGCGTAGCCAGAAGACTGAGCCCAGAGGACTTGCAAATTAAGAAAAGTGATAAACTTTATTGTCATTCAGTTGGTTTTAGAGTCCACTCAGAGAAGCATGTCCTAAGCTGTCTGTTGGACTCTTTCCAGAAACATTCCACAGAAAAGGGAGGAGTCAACCCACATGAAGGTGCCCTCGTTGCGCGGTCTGGAGTCCTCGACTTAATAAAGGGGAAAGCAAGAGAAGTGAACTAAGCACAAGGGTGTATCTTTCTGCTTAATGACTATGCACACACATGACTAAGCACCTCACATGTCGCTGCCTCAGCTACAGCTGCTCGTCAGATATGTCACCCAAGGCACAGCAGACTGCAGCACAAACTGTAAGCCAAAGTGAGCTACTTATTCCATTCTTTTTTTTAATCAGATATTTGGTCACAGTAATGAGAAAAGAAACTGATTAAAAGTTTGGCTGATGAGAAGGAGCCAAAAGCTGAGGCAAGTCTCAGTGCAATTACAGAACCTAGAAGGCAAGGCAAGTATATTGTGTAAATAGAGTTCAATGTGCTTTCTATTTTTCCAGTTACTTTTCAAACTAGAGAAGATGAGCATATGTCTGTGGGCATATGTGACTATTTCCTTAGAAGTGATACAAGCTCTCCTTTATGGACCACAAATGTCTGTAAAACCTCAGTAATCCTGCCCGGTTGCTTTAAGACTCTTTTAGAGCGGTGGCTTTCTGTAGTACCAAATTCACCTACTGTTAACATTTTTTAGACAAGTACAAGTTCCCATGTTGATTGTATTGGCTTCTTGATCATCTGCGTGTCTTTGGGAATCTCAGTCATCGGCCTACCTCCTATTGACCTATTTTCTTATTGGTGTGCATAGACACTTCTGTATTCTGAGTGCACGAATTTCAGTCTGTTCCTTCTTTGTATTTCTTTTATCACTGGGAAATTGAAAATGTCTATGTACTCAAGCCTTTTTGAAATTTTTATTTTATTTTATTTTATTGAGACAGGGTTTCTCTGTATAGCCTTGGCTGTCCTGGAACTCGTTCTGTTAACCAGGCTGATCTTGAACTCACAAAGATCCATGTGCCTCAGCCTCCCAGGTGCAGAGATGGAAGGCATGCTCCGCCACCACCCAGCATGGCTATAGAATTTCAATTTAGTCACACTTTCTACCTGCAGGGTTATATAAGCCATCTTACTTTTTCTCCTGAGTACTTTTAGAATTCATCATAAATATTTTCCTGTATAAACACACAGAATCCATACTGTAAATGGTTGGGAGTAAAAACAAAAAATTTTTTCTAAATCCACACTAAAAATTCAGACCATCATTCATTGACTCCTTGCTATTTCTCCCCCACCATGTGAAGTGTCACTTTATTAATCATGGGTCTGTCTGCATCTGCACTCTCTATACCTTCTTATATAATGCTCCAAGTGTTGTGTCTTTCTTTTTACTTTTTTTGAAAACTTTTATCATTGGTTGGAGTAGTAGTAATAACAGTGTTTGCTGTGCATACATTATGTGTGTGTATGTGTGAGAGAGAGAGACAGAGACAGAGACAGAGAGACAGAGAGAGACAGAGAGAGAGAGAGAGAAGAAGAAGAGGAGGAGGGGAAAGGAGGGGAGGGGAGAGGAGAGGAAAGGAGAGGAGAGGAGAGGAGAGGGAGGGAGTCTGCGGGGGTGGGGTGTACTCTTAGGGCAATTTTTGTAGAGTCAGCTCTCCATTCCCATTGCTTGTTGGATCTGCATGTATCCCCAGGCTTGCATCATCAAGCTGCAAACACCTTTGTCCACTTAGCCTCACTGGTCTCATGATTCTTGTACACTTTAATTTTAAATCAGGTAATTATCTCACACTTTTTCATATGAACTCTGGAGAAAACTCGTGTTGGTCAACCAAAAAGATAAGAAAATATTTTGGAGGACTTTTTTTTTAATCTGGGTCTTGGAAACAGTGCACATATTTACAACGGGGAATCTTCTTCTTCTTCTTCTTCTTCTTCTTCTTCTTCTTCTTCTTCTTCTTCTTCTTCTTCTTCTTCTTCTTCTTTTTTCTTTCTTTCTTTTGCTCTGCCATTTTGAGAAAGTGGAGGCCAGATGGGCATTGAATCCTCCATCTTCTCACCCCAATTTCCTTAGTGCAGGGACTACAAGTATAGACTATCACACCTGGCTCATGGTGCATCTTCAGTTAGGCATCAAGGGACATTTTTCATTCTACTGTGTTCTTTGTATAATTACATTGTTTTCATAAATATATTGCTTATTTCATCTTAGGCCTATTCCTACTCATTTTATAGTTTTACTTAGACATTTAGGGGCAGGAATATTTTGAAGAAGAAAAAAGGTATCTCAATCTACAGAGGAGGTTCCCAATAATATTTCCAAATAGTATTAATAGCTCCCCATATACTTAAAGGATACATTATGGTTAAAATGTTTCTGTCCGGTTTTTGGTTTCATCTTTTCCCCAGCCAAATGCTTGTTAATTTACAATGGATAATAACAAAACAGCCCACTAGATGGCAGAATAAGATACCTTTCTTGGATTTTCAAAAACATTTTTAAACAAGAAACAGATTTACACACTCACATTGTCTTATGGTTTACAGCACTTGAAAGTGCACTGATAATAGTGCTCATCTTAAAATCAATGGAACATAGAAAAATATACTCCCAAAGCAATCACCATGAATTATTACTCTTTATTACTTTTCCTTGTATAAACACTCTCTTGTTTAGTCTCTAATTCTCTCCTTTATTTCAAGCAGAGCAATAAAGTGCAATTTCAAATCCTCTGGTTTACACTTTTTCCTCACTAAGGAAAACATTATCTCCAGATGTGGAAACTAAGTTAATTGCCTTAAGTGTACTTTCATGCTTAAGTCTAGTACTTTTTAGTAACTGATCAAGGTGGATTGAGGACTGCTGGTGTTCATCGCTTCCACCTGAGCACATAGTTTGCAGCCACTCACCTCCCCAAAGGCTTTTCAGACACGCTTTTCAAGCAGGGAGTTGTGTTTCTTTACTTAATAAATGCTATTTATTTATTTGGAGGAGGTCGAGACAGGGTTTCTCTGTGTAGTAACCCTGGCTGTCCTAGGACTCTCTTTATAGACCAGGTTGGCATGTAACTCACAGAGATCCTCCTGCCTCTGCCTCTGCCTCAAGTGCTGGGGTTAAAGGTGTGTGCTACCATGCCCGGCTTACTTATTTAGTTATTAAGTAGATTAAAATTTATTAAATGAAATAAAATTCAGCATTATATCTCTCCACCCATTATATATATTCTATCTAATGCTTAGAAAAAGGCAAATTTCTCATTGGTAAATTATTTATATATTTAATTTAAATTAAATATATACATATACATGAGCGTGTATATTGGGTTATGATTTTATTTGTATTTATTTGTTTTTGTGTTTTGAGACAGGGGTTCTCTGTGTTATCTTGGCTTTTCCTGGACTCTCTTTGTAGACCAGGCTGGCCTCAAACTCACAGTGATCTGCCTGCCTATACCTGCCAAGCGCTGGAATTACAGGCATGTGCCACCACACCTGGGGGTGGGGGGTTGTGATTTTAAAATGTATTCCTTACTATGTGTTGTGTCCAAAAGAATATGAAAATATAAAGAAACCTGCGGGAATCTCTCAGGCTTTGTGTTGCCTAGTGTGATGTGGACCACAGAGCTCCAGTTTCTGTGCCATCCCATGAAACCATGCATGTCATCTCCTCAGGAGTCCTCACAGGCTTTCATACTCTGTCCTCTCCGGGGTGTGAGGCTCCAAGCTGCACTCAAAGGTCCCCAGAAGTCTGAGAAGCCTCAGGCACTCTAGAGGTGCAAGGCTGTCTCAATTTCTTCTACTTCTCCTGAAATAGCGAGCTTCGTCCACTCAAGCCTGAGACTCTAAAGGAATGGATGAGAAGTCATGTGCTCTCACTGACATGAGAGACCCACACAGATGACTCGGTCTCCCTTTAGAGCAAGCACTTCCAGCCTTTACTCATCTTTCTTGCTCCAAATCAATTCATACCTTACCTTTTATGGCCAGAAAATCATCGTCTTTCTGTTAATTGGAATGGAGTTCTCAAAATGAGCATTTCACTGTGAAGATCTTGTGTTTGCATTGAGAACAGTCTGACTTTCAATGTCAGCATTTTCATGTTTGCCCTGTCGATCTTTCTAAGCATCTAATTCTCAGACGTCCTTGTTCATAAAATGGAAATTATTGTAGCACGGGTTCATTACGTCAATGCTCTCAGACCATCTCAGGCCAATAGTGAAAGTATGAAAAAATTAACTATTGATTCTATAGTAATAACAAAGGTAAAGACGTCAAGAGACTCTACCCAGGTATCACTAGCTTTCTAACCCCAAATATATATATATATATATATATAGTTTTCAGGTGTCTTATCATTCTTCTATTATTCTTGCGTCTTAATATTTGTGTTTAATATGAAATGATTTCGTCTTTCTTAAAGTGTTGTTTCTATCGCAAAACCCCTGTGGTACACTTGTAAGTGCTAAGTGTTAGATGAGAAATAGCTATTTTCTTTAAAAAAAAAAAAAAAAAAAAAAAAAAAAGGAATAGTTTTAGTTGAATCCATTTCTCTATTGTAAAATGGGCAGACACAAAGTTTAAATTTTTGAAAACTACTCAAAAAGGAAATTCAGAACATATTTTCCAATATTTGATATACTTTGGAAAACTTAAGTAATGCCTTTCTCTTGCTGTTCTGGCAAATGAACTAGAAAAAGATCTAAGACCTTAGGACATTCTGTCCCACCGTAGACCTGCACCTAGGTAAGGACTCAGTATGAGGTGAACAGCATTGGTTGAAAAACAGGAATAAAAGTGACAGGACCAAGTCGAAAAATTTTCAATTAATATTCTTACCTTATTCAAGCTAATTGGCCCTGGAACCTCTCTAAACTGTCTGTAGAATACTTTATATGTCTGTAGTGATATAGAGTATGAACTATGCAAAAGTCAAAGGTGTGTAGGAAGCACTCGATTGGTTTGTTCCTCCACGTTGCTAATGGTCCTAGTAAGATGTCAGTACAGTGCTTAGGTTTAGTCTTATTAACCAGCACACCACTGTTGACAATGGGGTTGATTATAGTTGTTTTACATTTAGTATTTCACAACTTACTCCAGGAAGGGATTTTAGATCATGACACCATGTTGTTTCATTTTATGGATGCTCAAAGCAAAGCAAAAAGAGAACTGAGGTGTCCAAGTTCCCAGAGAGAGTAGCAGTGTGGAAATCAATTCCCAGTTCTTCTCAGAATGAGGTAATTTCTCTCACTGTCCCTCTCTCTCCCCTTTTCTTTTCGTTTTCTTGTCTCTCTTCCCGGCCCTTTCTGTCTCCCACTTTCTCTTTTTTGTGTGTCCTCTTTCCTCCTCCCTTTATTCTACCAGGCAGCTTTCCAAAGTTACAGTCAAAGGACGCCTTGCCAAGAGGGACCCACAGTGAGACAGTGAGACAGCAGCCAGTGGAGACACGGCATCTGTTAATATTTTGTTCTCCTGTTAAACATCAACTGGAGGCTTAGGGTAAACTCTCTGGGGTGGCCTGGGTTGTACTGAGCATGGGCAACATGTGCTATCCACCCTGCCCTTCCCAACGCTGGGCCTTCAAGGAACAGCTGAGCAGAAAACAATACCCAGTGGTTAATCACTGACAAAACTGCGAGTCCGTTAGAAACACTGTTTCTTCTGAGCTATCAGTCACCTGGCCCTGATTTTCCAGCTCTCAACATCCCTGAGTTTAAGCAATGTTTTTAGCTCTTATATTCATAATGTGCTTAGAAAGCTCAGTATTTATTTTATGCTTACTTCTATTTTTTAATTCCTGGGTCCTTAGCATGTTAAAGGTATGAGTTTGATGAGTAAAATAGAGACTAAGAAGACATGTATAATTATTTCTGTTCATTTAAAAATTTGTTTTCCCTTTTGTAACTATATTTTAATTGAAATATTTTGGTTCACTTAAACAAATATATTTTAAATTATTTCAGAAATTCTTTGGTGTCTTTATGGAGAAAAAAAGTTTGCTGGATGGTGGCGGCACATGTCTTTAATGCCAGCAGTCGGGAGGCTGAGGCAGGCGGATTTCTGAGTTTGAGGCCAGCCTGCTCTACACAGTGAGTTCCAGGACAACCAGAGCTAAACAAAGAAACCCTGTCTAAAAAACAAAAACAAAAACATAAAATGTTTATTCCTCTCTTCAAGTTGCTGCAAGTAATATGATCCTATCTATGAGGCACTAAAAAGTCCAGCTCAAAACTTAGAAGGGATAAATAGGTTAAGCAATTTCGCAGGATACAAAACTAACGTACAAAAATCAGTACTCTTCCTCTTTATCAATTACAAACATAGTGAAAAAGAATCAAGAACCCATTTCCACCAGCATAGACACCCCCCCAAAAAAAGAAAGCTTGGACTAACTTAACAGAGGAAATGAAAAACATCTACCACAAAACTTTAAAGCACTGAGGAAAGACATTGAAGATGACAGTTGATAGGTTTCCCAGGAGGAAGGACTGAGGAAGTTGGAGAGGTCAAGGACACCACAAGAAAACCTACAGAATCAACTAACCTGGGCCCGTGGGGACACACAGACACTGAACCACCAACCAAAGAGCATGTATTGCCTGCACCTAGTTCCCCCTGCTCACATGTAGCAGATGTGCAGCTTGGTCATCATGTGGATCCCTTAACAATTGGAGTAGAGACTCTTTGTTGCCTGCCTGAGGATCCCTTTCCCCTAGCTGGGCTGCCTTGTTTGGCCTCAATGGGAGGGGGTATGCTTAGTCCTGCAATGGCTTGAGATGCCAGGGTGGGTTGGTACCCCTTGGGGTCTCTCCTTTTCTGAGAAGGAGAGGGGGGAATGATAGGGGAGGAGGCATGAGGGGGGACTGGGAGGAGAGGAAGGTGGGGCTGAGATCAGACTGTAAAGTGATTTTTTTTTTTAAAGAAAAGAAAGACCTCCCGTGCGCATGAGTCAGAAGACTAGCATTGTGAAAAACGGTTATCCTGCCAAAATTAATCTATAAATCAAATGCAATTCCATTGTAGACCTCAGCAATATTCTTCATAGACACACACAAAAATCTTAAAAGTTACATGGAAACATAAAAGTCTACATATAGCCAAAGTAATCTTAACAAAAATAATACTGTGAGAGGTATTACCATACTTGATTCCAAATTATAATATACAACCATAGTAATAAAAACAGCATGGTACTGGCACAAGAAACTGACACACAGATCAATAGAATAGGATACAAACCCTACATAGAAGTCCATTCACCCACAGCTACCTGATTTTTGTGAAAGAAGTAAAAAACAAACCACATAAAGTTCAGCATCTTCAACAAATGGTGCGTGTCAACATGTAGAAGAGGAAACGTAGGGTCATTGCATACATCTCATTATGTGATGCAAGACTTCAAGCAGAGTAGAGCCTACACTTCAGCGTGTAGGCATAGGTGAGGATTTTCTAAGCAGAACTCTGGCAGCGCAGATAACATGACCAACAATTAACAGAGAGTTTCTCACGGAACTTAAAAGCTCTATCTAGCAAGGAAACTTGTCGAGTCAGTGAGGTGACATCCCACAGAACCCAGAGAATCTTCTACCAAATATCATCCAGTAGAAAGTTGAAACTAGAATATACAAATAACTCAAAGAAGTAAACTCCAAGAAAAGAAACAAACAACCCAGTTTTAAAAATGAACAATGTCACTAAACAGAGGCTTCTGAAAAGAAAAAAACTACAAATGAATGAATAATCATTAAAAACTGTTGAACATTTTTAGCTGTCAGGGAATTGCACATTGAAACAGCTCAATATTCTATTTCAACCCGGCCAAGATGGCCACTATCAAGGGTACATATACCAACCAACAAATGCTAGTGTAGACTTGAAGAAAGAAGAGCCTTTCTACAAAGCTGGTGAGAAGCAGGCATTTTGGAAATCAATCTCATGGATTCTCAAAGGAAAAAAAAAAAAAAAAAAACCAACTAGAAATAAAGCTATGAGACAACCCAGCCAGAGACCTCCTGGGCCTGCACTCAAAGGAATGTGTATGCTACTACAGACACATTTGCAAGCCCACGTTGCCTGCAGTTCCATTTGCAGTAGCTAAGAATTAAAGGTAGCTTAGATATATGGCAACTGGTGAATGGATAAAGAAATCGCTCTACATATGCTCTACATAGGGAGGGAATTTCCTTAAGAGATGGGGAACCGTCACACGAACTCTGATGCCCCATTTTTGACCACGTCCCCTGGATGGGGAGGCCTGGTGGCACTCAGAGGAAGGATAGCAGGCTACCAAGATGAGACTTGATACCCTATGAGCATATACAGGGGAGGAAGTCCCCCTCAGTCACAGACATAGGGGAGGGGAGTAGGGGGAAAATGGGAGGGAGGGAGGAATAGGAGGATACAAGAGATGGGATAACAATTGAGATGTAATATGAATAAATTAATAAAATTTATTTTTAAAAAGAGATGGGGAATAGTAAAATATCAGTAAGTTGAAAGCAGAGGAGAGATGGTTGGGATGGGTAGGCAGTGAGAGGAAAGAGAGGACAGGAGGGGAGGGTTAGCCAAAATAAAGGGATTGTAAAAAGCCACATAAAAACACACTCTCTGCTAATCCAAGCAAAACATATAAAAAGAGAGTGTGGAGGCAGATACCCCACAAGGTTAAATCTGGTCCTAAAAGCAATGAGTCATTAAGTAAAGATTCAGTGACAGGTGTGAGATACCTCTCTTGGAGTGGAGGGACAGAAGAAAAAAAAATAAAAAAACTAGAAGTCCCACACCCAAAATAGAATTTCTCCATTTCCCTTATTTGCTCACCAAAAATGATTGGCACTATTGCCGAAGTAACACACACACACACACACACACACACACACACACACACACAGACAGACAGACACGCACACACCCCACACACATCTTGAATGTAAAATGTAGAAGTCAAGTCAGAGCTGAGCTAAAGTCTTGCTCTCCACTGACTAGCTTTCCCAATGCCTGATGGTGCTATGCAGGTTGTTGGAAGAAATAAAGGCATCAACAGGTAGCTGTGGGTGAATAGACTTCTATGTGGGGTTTATATCCTATTCTATTGATCTATGTGTCAGCTTCTTGTGCCAGTACCATGCTGTTACGGAGTCATCTGTGAGCTCTATAAACCCAACTGCCAAACAGAACATGCCCACTGGTGAGATAGTGGCACAATTGTTATGGGGATAACCAGCCATTCTCAGGTTGTATTTGAGGCCCACTCCATATTCTCCAAGGTTATTAATTAGTAATATGGGGACAAAATCACATAAATCTGAAATGGAAAAATTCTATTAACCTTTAACTAAATTTTAATATGTAACTATGAATAATTACTAAAATGCATAGTTATACTAAAAGACAAAGAGCCTATAAACAATTAAGATGAAAAACCTACTTTTTCTACTGACTTAAAGCATGAATTAAATCTCTAACAAGGAAGAAATACCGGTAAGAACTCAGAGACATGGGAAGGAGGCTGAGGTATGACTGTCAACTGTCAATGTAACATTTAAGTGCTATAAAAGTTGCAATAGAGGAGATGAGACAGAAGAGGGAGCTGCCACTACTTCCCAGACAAACCATCAGGAAATGGGAACTTAGCAAAATGAGACATTTCTGTAGAGAGGCTGGTCAAGCCCCGCCCCCTCCCCACCCAAGGAAGTCACCTTGCAAACTCCAGGTTTAAGTGAGAAATCTTGGCAGGAGCTACTTAGCACAAAAGCGCTAGGATATGAAAAACAAGATACATTTGGAGCACTCTGAGGAGAAGGTGAGGATAAGTGGGCTGCAGAGGCCAGAGGCCTACCAGACAAGGCAGGACACAGCCAATGAGGAGAAGCTTTTCTATCTTCATTTTTCTCTTCCTTCTTTCCTTCCCTCCCTTCTTCTTCCTCTCCCTCTTCCTCTTTCTCTCCCTCTCCCATCCTCCCTCTCCCTCTCTCTTTCTTTCTCTTTTCTTTTTCTTTTTTTTTTTCCTTATTTTTGTTTTTGAGACAGGGTCTCTTTCTGTAGCCAATGGTGGCCTGGAAATCACCATGTAGACCAGGTTAACCTCAAACTCATGGGAGTATCCTTACCTCCTCTTCCCAAAGACTGGGGTTACAGACACAAGCCACCATTCCAGGCTTAATGAAAAAGTCTCCCTCAATCTCACACAGGGCTTACAGAACTGGGCAAACTGTGACTTGTACCATTCTCTTTGGAGGACCAGCATGCTGGCTGTGTGTTGGGACTGTTGGCTAAGCTCTTCACGACTCTCTTGATTGAGAGGGCTAATTTGGGAAGGCTGACTTCCTGTCGGATTAGCTGCAACAGCTGGAGTTGACTGAGATGCCCCAGGTCCCAGGCAGCAAAGCCCCTCAGTGTGGGGTCCTAATCTGTGGAATTTCAGCCATATGTTCTGACAGAGACCATTTGTTTTCCTTCTAAACTGGTTCTCGCCATATCTAGTGATAAAGACTGTGTGTCACTGAGCTCCGCAGCTGGGCACAGATCTGGAAACCAGAGATGTGCCTGGTCCTAAGGGACACAAAAGGACTGAGGTGAACATGGTGCCACTTCACAGCCTTGCTGTGCTCCAGAGATGACTGCAGACCTACAGCACTCCAGGAAGAACACGTGACTTCTGCTAAAAATGCAAATGGCATTAATAGGGAGCAGAGATCAACTTTAGCTCAGCTATAGTCATTGGGCTCTTTCTGTGTTGGACACCGTGTTAAACACGTTTAAAACATGAGCTCATTCTTTTCTCAAAGCAACCCCTTGAGGGAAGAATTGCTTTTCCTGGTTTACTGCTTAGAAGCTGTGGAAGCCAGACCAAGGGCCTTCTCAGACTTCACCCACAGTCCACCTCTTGGGGGTGACAAGCTTTGCACCTGGACCTGACTAACACCAAAACCAATGGTCTGAAAGGGGAACATTTTACACAGGGATAGAACACTTTACACCATATATGCTGCGACGTCTGTGTTGTCGATGTCACCCAAAGGTGATAAATTATAATAGCATTTTCTATCAACATTTTTTGGTGGAAATTAGTTAATTCATGTATATGAGTGTCTCTAATGCCAGATTCTGTGTAGAAGTTGATTGCTGTTTTGATCTTTTCTCGAAGCTTTAGTTTTTATCACCAGCATATGATATCTTTCTATCAGAATTCCCAATAATCTTGGGAGAGTTAAATGATCTATTTTATAAACTGTAAAAGTGTTGTACAAGTGAGGTAATGTGTAAGCAATCCTCTTATAATTCTAATACACTGTGAGGAATTATAGTAGCCTCAGCCATTTCCTGTGAGACTAGTAACAAGTATCACACTTTTATTAGCTTCCTTTGACAGCCACAGCATATATTTCCCAAGTACCTTGGCACAGACTTTCTCCCAGGCAGCACTCCCCCCTCACACCCCAATGCCTCTATAGAAAGAGATGACGCCATTCTGAAAGTAGCAGCAACATGGTCTTTGAATAACTCGCTGAAGCCAGAGCCTCATGCACTGCATATCCACAGATCTGCACATGTACCAGAGCCATGAAAGCACTTCTGTGAGGGGGACAAATACAAACACATGAGATCACTTCTTCCAGAGCGTAACAGGATGTGGACTCTTGGAAGAAAATAGCCTAAATGTCTTCTTGGAAAATTTTGTCTCTGAGCACAGAGCACATTATAAATTTTTCCAAATCTCTCCAACATACAGCACATCAAACAACATGCCTTTTTACTTTACTTCCTTGCACTCCCTCTCTTCTTAAGTTGTTCTTTTGGGGAATAAAGAAATAAAAAGTCAGCCGGGCATGGTGGCACACGCCTTTAATCCCAGCAGTCGGGAGGCAGAGGCAGGAGGATCGCTGTGAGTTCGAGGCCAGCCTGGTCTACAAAGTGAGTCCAGGATGGCCAAGGCTACAGAGAGAAACCCTGTCTTGAAAAACCAAAAAATAAAAAATAAATAAATAAATAAATAAATAAATAAATAAAAAGCCATGAACAGCTTTGAGTCACCAATGATTTATTAAAGTTCTTATCTCTGTAGACAGAGACGCATAGTAGGGCTTCAAATCTGAGTCCCGTGCCTTCTTCCTCGACTGGGTCAACAGTTCAGTTTTTATCTGACAAGAGGGCAATAGGACACTCAATTAAAACACCTTGAAATCAGCATACCTGGCTCAGTTAAATAATTCTACAAATGACTGCTACATCACAAAACAGGTACATCTACAAATGTAACATGCATACACACACACACACACACACACACACGCACACACACATGTGACAAAGTATGTGTATATACATATGACATATATGCATATGTATACACACATTCTCCTGTACTTCCGGTCCTGTATTGCAGCACATAACAACCGAGGAACCCTGTACTAAGAAGTTTTAACTCTCAAAACAAAGCCCACATTTCAGAAACTAATATCAAATACACACACACACACACACACACACACACACACACACACACACACACACGTATTTTTCTTACAGACAGTAGTATGCTATTTCTTGTAATATTTCATTATAGGGTTTGGTTATTTGATTTCTGAGCCTATATTAAATTAATCCATTAAATGTTCTCAGAGGACGGGGTTGACTTAGATATCCTAGGTCCCCTGCCAGAAAAGCTGGGAAAGCACTTACTCTCATCACGTTCTCTTGGTAATTTATTAAGGCCTTTACACTGTAATTATTTATTTTACATCTTTTCTTTGAACCATGTTCATGCCTGACTGCGTATGAACATCATCTGGGCACAAAAATGTCCATGGTTCATTCTATGCAATCTTGCCTTGATTGGAATGCAACCTAGGCATTTTTTAAAAAGCTATTCAGAACCTGCCATGGTATAGTGGGCCTGAAATAGTAGTTATTCATGAGGCAGAGGCAGGAGAATTGCAAGATCAAGGCCTGCGTTGGCAATATATATGGTGGGACCCTGTCTCAAATGCACAATAGAGATAGATAGAGCAAAATGGTAAAGCAATAACTTATCATGCCTAAGGCCCTAGGCCTAATCTCCAGTTCTTCAAACAGTTAAATACAGATCTTGGGTAGTTCTACGAGGCACACAGTGTTGGGACATCCTCTAGGCTAGACCTTAAAACTACATCGGAGGAAGAACCACTGTGAATCTTGTTATGTTATAGATTCTGATTCTGTAGGTCTAAGATAAGAACTGAGGTTTTATACTTCATCTAAAAAAAAATCTTAAACTAAAAAATAGGTTTGTACATGAGTGTCTTGCCTAAGTGTGTATGTGCATTGTGTATGCACCTGGCACCTGTGGCAGCCAGAATAGGGTATTAGGTCATGTGGAGTGGAGAGCTGCATCATCTACTGTGTATAATCTCAGAAGCCACCCTAGTACTTCAAGAACAGAGACAGATAGATACACAAATATTCTGTACATAGGTAGATAAAGAGATTTGTTAAATGTAATTGTTTGTGTGTTAGTTCTGAGTCTGGTTACCAGAACCAGCAAAGTGCTGTGCTATGGCTCCTTCTCCAAAGTTTGCGTGCTCAAGCTCCAGGGGAGCTGGTAGTTTAGAGGTCAAAGTAAGAAGAGAGTAGGATTCTGGCTTAATCTATGACAAGGTAGGAAATCCCCATCTTATGCAAGGCTAACCTCCTTGTTTTCCTCAGACCAAGCCACATTTCAGAGGCCAGTCACTTCTACTGACTCAATGTCTTGTTTGTTCTAGGCACATACTTCGATTAAACTGGTTTCAAGTCAGTGAGCTGCCTCCACACCTCAACCCAGTGACAAGGAGACCAAAAGCTGTCATACTTCTCAAGCTGGAGGGACAAAAAAACGTAGGTCATGATAGCTGACCACTCAAAGATAAAAATGCATTAGGGCAGAAGAACTTAAAAAATAATGCAGTACATAATTTCCTCAAAAGCATTGCTTTCATCTCCCCTGCATGGACTCCAGCTATGGATGGGGCCGTCCTCCTTTCTAGAGTGTAAGGGAGTGTCTTTTGGGAGGGCAAGGAATGTGCTTAATTAAAGAAGACATGTTTATCTTGGCTACTTGAAATGACTGTTAAAAACAAACAAGAAAAAAGCAATATACAATCAACAGTCCCCAGCCACGTTGCCTTCACCAGTCATCCATCTCTTATACCTTGAGTCAAAGGCACCAACACAAACAAAACCAATTTAAAAATAAATAAAATAAAACCTTGCCAATGTTGCCTCAGTTTTGTTTGTTTGCTTATTTTTGTTTGTTTGTTGGTTTGTTTTCTACACAAGTTGGGTTTTGCCAAGAAAGGGTGAAACACAGCTCAGTCACAGCTGACTAGAGGCATCTGCATTGCACAACGGAGGGTAGGACTCAACACACTCAACATTTGTTAATTCACCTCTGCTGCAAGGTGGACAGCGAGGCCAGGGTAGAGCGGTGGCCTTGATCTTGACGATGCTGGGAGGAAGAACAGTTATCTCCTTCTGAAACCTGTTTGTGATGCCTGAGTGCATGGTGGTGCCACCATACCGCATTGTGCTGGCATAGCAGTCTCTGCGAGTGGTGGCAGCACACTTCATGATGGAGCTGAAAGCAGTTTCATGGGTGCCACAGGAGTCCGCATCCAAGAAAGAAGGCCGGAAGAGGGCCTAGGAAGAATGGAACCACTTGTTGCAAATAGTGACAACCTGGTGGTGGGGCAGCTCATATCTCTTCTCAAGGGAGGAGGAGGATACATTGCAGTCATCTCTTGCTCAATGCCCAGAGTGACATAAAGGGCTTCTTCTTGATGTCATGCATGACATCCCTCTCCACTGTGGTGGTGAAACTGTAGCTATGCTCTCTCTGTCAAGATCTTCCTGAGGCTGTCTGTCAGGCCCCTACCAACGGAGGTCCAGACATGGGATGGCATGGGGCAAAGAGTAGCAGTAGTAGCTGGTACAGTGTGGGCGAACAGATCTCCAGAGTCCATCATGACGCTAGGAGTATGATCAGAGGCAGAGAGAGGCAGTACCACATGGAAAGCTACACCCACAGCTAGTGTATTTAAGGTCTCCAGTATGGTCAGCTCATCGGAGACCCAGTGAGTAGCACCAAGTGCTTCTTGGGAAACATGCACAGGCCACTGTAATTGTTGTACCGAGTCTTCTCCATGTCATCTCAGTTGGTGGCAAGGCTATGTTTGACAGGGTATTTCAGGTGCAGGATGCCCCTTTTCAGCTTCATTGTCAGCATCACCCATGTGGGATTCCTTCTGGCTCATGCCCTGGTGCCACAGGGGTGGCACACTTTGGATGGAAAAATGGTCCAGGAGCATCACTACCTCCAAAGACAGCTTTGCGCATGTCAAAGTCTCACTGACATGAAGTTTATCGATATGGCCATCCTTGTGACCTGAGTGGAGATGGAGAGTATGTGCCACTAAAGAGACCTTAGAAGATATGTGTGGACACAGACTGGATCGTTTTGATAGACTTCTTAAGTATTAATGTCATCTGGAAATTTCCTCATGGTCCAACCAAAAATAATATTGGGCCAAATGTCTGGGCGCTATCGGGATCCGATCATGTTGACAAAATGAATCATGGCCCTGACAGAATCCAACTCACTGTGATGCAGTAGGCAGATGGAATTCATATACTCATTAATGGGAAACAGTGGGCTACGATCACAGTTCTTGAAGTTTCTTGACTCCTTTTCATTCTTAAATATCACTGAAAACCCAAAGTGTTCTTTTTTGTGTGAGGTGCCTCTGTTTTGCATATTATAAATGAATTGGGAGATTTTAGGATCATTTATGTATTCATTCACTATTCATTTAGCAAACAATTTGAGAATGATGACATAGTTATACATTTTAATATATTTATATATGGTTTAATATCAAAAAGTTGGTGCTCACAGAAACCACTGAGTTTAATTATTTACACTATTAAATATCACCCTGGAAACTGTACTCTCATTAAATAATGAAAGTGAAAAAATCAAGTTTTACCCTTAGTGTGAAAACTCTTTAACCCCTCAGGCTCAGGGAGGTCACTGGTCTTGATCTTCACGGTGCTGGGAGGCAGAGCAGTGACCTTCTGCAGCCTGTCTGAAATGCCTGGGTACTGGTGGTGCCACCGGACAGCACAGTTTTGGCCAAAGGGTTTTTGTATATGATCATATAAGAGCTATCTAAGGTCACTGTAGCACACTCCGATGTTTTCACACTAGACAGAAATGGGAAATCTATATAATTTTCTACCAAAAAGGCCAATATCAGCTCTCCCCAGAAAATGTGCCACAGTTCTGCTGCACTGAGCTGGGAGTGGGAGGCAATCAAAGCAGCTCCTGTTTGAGGAGGCCTGGTTCTCACTAGCTCATGATAGGATGCTCCCAGAAGTCCTAAACACCAGAGCCGTAAATCACATCCTGAAAGCTTGCTTACCTCTCAGTAAAAACGGGTTTCCCAGCCTCAGTACTCCAGTTGTTTTGCCTTAAATAATTCTTTGCTGTAGGGAGATGTCAGGTAAACAATTCCTAAATCTCACCTACTAGATGCTAATCCCCAGTAGAAGGAAAACAGATAAACAAAGAACAAACAAAATAGAACAGACAAACAAAACCACAAATATCACCCAGTGTCTCCTGCACTTGGCTGGAAGTCAGTGTAATAGACTAAAGGGGAAATGAATATTGTTCCATAACAAGACTATTAATTACCTTTGCAAGGCTACAAATGACATTGATACTAAGACATTAATGATGAATAGGACGTAGTGAAAGAGGTCGGGGAATGCTATAGACTGGGGTCTGGTTTCTGTACCTCTTGGGCTATTATAAGGCTGTTTTGTTGAAACATGGAAGAAAACATAAGGACAATTCTGTGATGAGACAGTGAACTCGGGTTAGTGTGGAACAGTTTTGAAGCATTCAAGTAGCTGCAGCCTGGCGGATGGGGAACACAGAAAGGTAAGCAGATGAAGTGCCACACTGGACTATAAGCCCACTGCTCTGTTGTCATGTACAACTGAGAAAACGACGTAAGACCATATCTCAAAACTACGTAAAGAAGGTGATTTTCATTTACTCACTCTGTTCCAGGTACTTCGAAAGCACCAAACATAAAGAAGTTAAACCAAAAAAAAAAATACCAAAAAAACAAACAAACAAAAAACCCAAAAACAACAGGGCAGGTGTGTTTGGCTTAGCAGATAAAAGCACTTTCCACCCAAGCTTGACAGTCTGAGTTTGATCTGATGCTCAGAGTGCACAGTGGAAGAACATGACCTACTCTTGAATGCTGATCTCCGACCTCCAAGAGGGGCCCGAGACACAGGCACACATAATAAACAAGCAAACACAAAAACCCCCAGATAACAATCTTTGGGCTGATACCAGAGTTCTCTCTCCTCGTCCCCCATCTCTCTCTTTACAGTCATTCATCTTATACAACTGACCGTCCTGGACCAACGGCTGTCAACGGTGCTGTTTTCAAACAGAGAAAAGGATGTTTCACCTGTGCCCCACCCTGCCCCACCATGAAGCTCTCAAACACCAAACCCATCAAACTAAACTGGAAATAGGAGATACGGTGTGTGTGTGTGTGTGTGTGTGTGTGTGTGTGTGTGTGTGTGTGTGTGTGTGTGCGCCCCAGCTATGACACAAACTGATGTTCTGCAAGATCCAAGACAAGACCAGGAGCATCCCAGCTTGTTTTTAATCTGTGAGGTATGAAATGGCATTGAAGCTTTGGTTTCAATGATAAGCAAGAATTAGAACAGGAAGAGAGGGAGGATGTTGTAGTCTGCATGTGAACTGGGTATTGGAATGGTACCCTGCTGTCCCAGTTTGCTTTTTATTGCTAAGTTAAATAGCATGACCAGAACCACTTGGGGAGGAAGGAGTTCATTTGGATTGCAGGTTCCTATCCATTAGCAGAGATGCCGAGGCAGGAACCTGGAGACAGGAACTAAGGCTGAAGCCATGGAGGAGTGCTCCTTACCGACTTGCTCTACACAACTTGCTTGGTTTGCTTTCTGATACATCCCAGGACCACCTGCCCAAGGATAGCCCTGCAGACAATGATCTGGGTCCTTCCACATCAGTCATCAGTTAGAAAAATGCCCACCAGCTTGTCTAAAGGCCAACCTGATGCAGATCTATTCTCCATTGACATGACCCCAGGTCAGGTGTCAAGTTGACAAACAGCAAAACCATCACCAACGACAACTATCTTACTCTTCTTAACTATTTTTTAAAATTTTTACACATTCAATCCCAGTAACATTCATACCCATTTTATAATATATAAGTTCCTGAAATCACATGACATGTGGTAATATCTTTCAAAAGTGATGTCTCTGAATTTCAGTTGTGTCACCAGAAAAGGTTATAAAACATGGCGAAATTTTAAGTATACGTTTAAGTCCCTGGTCTGTACTTTCCTATCAATGTGACATTTTCCCCCATGACTTTCTTCTTTTAAAAAAATCATTTACAAAGTGAGAATTCGTTACAATAAAGAACAGAGAGATGCTTGTGTGAGGGCCATTTCTCATGAGTAACCCATCTGCCACCCGTCAAAACAAAGGATTGGTGCTAATAAAGACCAAAAAAATGTGAACACAAAGGGCATGTTTGAAATGAAGCTGATAATTCACACTAGCTGGAACATCAGGACTGGACTGAATGTGGATGAGCTAATGAGAGGTTGAGGTACATGCTCTGGGGATCTTTAAGTATCGGAAGAAAGAGTTTGCACTGAATTTATCCATTTCGTAGGCAGCTGCCCCTTGTTAGGGATTATTGCTCTTTGTTACTTCATACCAAAGTCATAGCTCTGTGGCACTCTACAGCATCTGACAGTGCTGGTGCAGCCTTTATAAGCACAAACATTTTGGATGCTGTCATAACTGTGTCTACCTCATGGGCAGTCTTCATCTTTCTGCTAGTTCCAAGCACACTGTTCTAAGTTGGGATCCAGAAATATGTCTGGCACATGCAACGTTTGAAAGGTATGAAAAAGAAAACTGAATTTTAGGCTCCACTTTAAAGTGCCTTATGATTTCCAACAGTATGAAAAGGGATTTTTCCAACAGCTTGTGTATGCCTGGGGAAGAGGGAGAGTGGTCCCTTCAGCCAGAAAGATGATGGAAGCGGAAAAAAAAAAATGACAACACGGTGAAAGAATGCTAATGTTGATCTTGAAAAAGTAACTGTGAAACAAGAATCTTCAGAGAGAGAGGGCTCCCAAATGCCTTTGCACTTTAGACAATCACTTGATACCTCTTGAGAAAGCTTAGTCTCCAGTAGAGTGCCATGGAAAATCTGCGCATTAGCTCCCAGGAAACCAAAGAGGTACCTAATGTCAACAGAAACCCAGGATCCTGGAAGCAAAGGTCTTGAGTCCAGGATCCAGCTTAGAACTTAACTTAAACATTCATATTATTCCATCTAGTTGTGGTTCAGTTTCCTCATCTGATAACAGAATTAAAGTGGCTGTATTCTTATGGTTACTCAGAGAAATAAATAATATTACTTGTTAAAATGTGTTAACGTATAACACAAGACATAATGCATAAATGAATGTTAAATATGCATAATACATCAAACGTACATTAAAGATCAAAGGATTCAACTAACGTATTACTGAAAGTGGGAATTTTGTTTTTTATTTAAGTGACTTCTCATTCTGAAGCCTTGGCTAGTCTGAACTTGGTATGTAGTCAAGGCTAGCCTTGAATTTTAGATCCTCCTGCCTCTGCTTCCCAAGCATTGAGACTATAGACATAGGTCTCGACTTTGATTTACTTTTTATAACGAGAACTGTGAAGTGGTATTTTGAGCACTACCGGTGCTTAGAGCATGCTGAACTTTTAGGTTCCAAGCTACCTAGCTTTTGTCTTAAACATTTATAGTTTCCTTTTGATAAAAATGTTTTAAAATTCCATTTCATAAATACAAACTCTCAAAGCTTAAAAAAGAAGAGGAGCATGAATCCATGACATCATGAAAGCATTCAGGCAGATGCAAGCACAAGATAACCATTGTCCAACTTTAGCTTTTCCAAAAAGCATGATGTAGGCTTTGGAACTGTAAATGAAAATGATAAATGTTTTTAGATTCCAAAAATAAAAGTTAAAAACTCCAAAAGAAGAATAGACATAAATATCTATTTTACATTTATTTTTTTTCTGTTTAGTTGTTTAAACATAAATAAACCAACACCCAGAATTATTCCAAGGGGAATGCCAGAGGCATTATACTTGACTTCAAAACATATGTAAAAGTAATCAAAAAGCTGCATAAACACATATACCTAGACAGAGCAGCGAACTCTTCGATAGCCACTCACATTTGAAGTGATGATATTAAGTATTAATTTCCAACTGAACAGGATCTGAAATCAGGAGACAGGTCCTGGCACATGTGTGAGGGACTATTTAAGCCCCTAGACATGCCTTGATCGATTGTGTTGATTATGTTCATTTCAGTAGGAAATCTATTCAAAAGCAGGTGGTACAATTCCCAGGACTTGGGTTCCTGGCTGTATAAAAATGAGAAAGTAAGCTAGTCCCTAAAATTAATTGTTCTTTTTTGTTAAATTTGGTTTTTTCGAGACAAGGTATCTGTAAGCTCTGGCTGTCCTGGACTCACTTTGTAGACCAGGCTGGCCTTGAACTCACAGAGATCCACCTACCTCTGCCTCCAGAGTGCTGGGATTATAGGCATGCACCACCACACCCAGCCTAATTGCTCTTTTCTTTCTGATTATGGCTCTTTCCTTTTGATTATGGCTCTGACTTTGACCAACTGTTTCAATCCTTTGCTACCTTGAATTCCCAGGCTATGTTCCAAACTGTGAGGCAACAGACCTTTTCTCGTTTAAGTCACACCACCAGAGTGCTTCCTTGCAGCAACAGGAAAGCAAACCAAGAAGAAAATCAACTGCCCTGATCACAGCAACAAGTACATGCACAGAAGAGACAAAATACCACTTATATGAACAGTACTGAGAAAGCTGGGTGTTTATTTGCAGATTTAAAACAAAAACAAAAACTTGGTATAAAGTAGTCACAGTAGCAGGAATATGTATCACTTCAGATATAGATTATTTTATTTTAAAAGTCTTCATTGCTGGGTATTTTTAAATACTTAATTGTTGCTTATCCTCATGGTTATTCTATGTAATATAGAAAATGAGAAAGTATACATATCAACTCCAAAAATATCAAAGATACAAAAATTATCAATCTACTAGGAGGAAATGTAGAGAAAATACTTATGACATTGTCTGGGGGAAAGATAGATAGGTGATGGAAAGTAAATGATAGATAGATAGATAGATAGATAGATAGATAGATAGATAGATAGATAGAAAGAACATACATACATAATTGCATGCATACATACATACATACAAAATAGAAATAAGGACCCCCCCAAAATATAAGAAACAAAAATAAAAATTACAAGCATAACTACACCTATATATCCAGCAATGAAAACAAGGTTAAGATAAAAACCTACAGAGAGGGGAATCCAAAAGCAAAACCACTTCCAGAATATAAGGGGCTCAAACAACTATAAAAACAAATCAAGAAAACCCATCATCATCAAACAAAATAAAACAAAAGAAAGAAGCAAACACCGGCCATCCTCAAGAATGAGCAAACGGCCTTCTTCCACATTTCTCAAAAAGAAAATATGCAAAATATGCAAGCAGCCAGAAAACTTATGGAGAAAATGCTCGGAGTAACTAATTACCACAGAAATACACATTGCAACCACAGTAATTTAAACCCATTTAGAAGAGCTACTGGAAATAAAGGAAGAGTAAGAAATTCTGGCAGACACGAACAAAAAGGAACTGCCCCTTAGATTGTGGAGAACAGGGCAGTTTCCTTTTAACATTTAAGCATGACTACTTGTGACCCAGCACTTCCATTTTGAATATCTACCCAGAGAAACTGAAAGCAGTGGAATATTTTCTTCAGCCATAAAAAAATGAAGGGAGACCGGACATGGTGGCGCACGCCTTTAATCCCAGCACTTGGAAGGGCAGAGGCAGGTAGATCCCTGTGAGTTCAAGGCCAGCCTGGCCTACAAAGAGAGTTCCAGGACAGCCAGAGCTATTACACAGATAAACCCTGTCTTGAAAAACAAAAACAAAAGGAATTGAGATGCTGACATTTGCAGCAACATGAAGGAAGCACGGAGGGCACAGTCCTAAGGGAAATAAGCAGCTACGAAAGACGGATACACATCGCTTAACTCACATGGAGACACTAAACCACTGCTCTTGAGAAACTGGAGGATTACCAGAACCCAGAAAAGGTGTGGCCAAGGAGTCTCTGAAGAGATGCTAAGCTGTTTAATTGTACAGGGTGCAGGAGGGTAGGAAGAAGAACTCCTAATGCTCTGTAGCACAGTAGCGTCATTTTAACTAAGAAGAAAGTCGCAGTGGCACATGTGAAATAGTCTCCATGCAAAGATTTGCATCTAAGGTGACAAATATGCCTGTTACATGGATCTCATCTTGAGACATTGAATAGCTATTAAAAGTCTTACTGCACCTTGTAAATATGCAGGATTGCTATGTGATAATAAAAATGAATATGTTTTTGCCAAAAAAAAAAAAAAAGATACAGAATGCTGGCCAGGAAATGAAAGAAAAAGGATAGAGAGGGAAAGAGAGAAAGAGAGAGGAAGGAGGAAGGTTGTTTCTATATTCCAGGACCTTGTCTGCTGGCCTAGTGCTGTGACACAGTGCACCTAGCACTTAAGCTTTGCTTTCACCCTCATGATGTGGGCTTCTTTCTTCTGGGATTGGTATGCATACTTAGACACCTTGGCTTTGAATATTGTTAATGAATGATGAAGGCTTGGCTCGGGCTCACCATTCCAATCTTTTGCTTTTGTTTCCCCTGGTTAATAAATACCCTTGGTGCCCATAACCTTGTCCTTATTTCAGACTATAGTGTTGGTGTGCAGCACTCACCCTACAGTATTATCTAAGGAAGCATGTGGATAGCTTGGGTAGGAGATGTAGTGATAAACAATGGGGTGTGCCTCCTTAAATAGTATCCAAGCCTTGAACCTTCCTGTTCTATGGATTTCACATAAGCACATTAGTTATAATGGTTCTAAATATTAATAACTGCATCTATTGTCTCCAAGAATACCTCTGTTTAATTACTGTCTGTGCATCTAGGTGTATACAAAGCCTTTCCACCATTTGATTTTTCAACCTGATCCTTCAGTACATAGCTGAACTGTCATCTACTACAAAGATTTTCTGGATTTGGACAGGTAGTCAGTTCTGTTCTTTTTCCTTCCGTCACTTTCTGAAGAAATGGGTAGCAATGCCATACTTTCTACGGCTTTCAATAATGCATGTACGTCCACAGCCAAACTGTACATTCCCTCTGCTTCCCCATTCCTAGCTCACTGCCAAACACACAGGAAGCATGAGGGACCTCTTAATGCATTAAGTGTTGAGTGATACAAGCCTGGAAAGCAGAACACCTCCCACCCTCTCCCTGTAGATGAATGACAAAGTAACAGAAGTATAAAAGGCCAGTTGGGCTGTCCAAGGGTCCCCAAGCTGATGCTTGATACAAATTATCTGAGCCTCTCTCTGCAACTCTTTCCCTCCAAAGCATCTTCAAATTAAGATGGGCAATGGACCATTTAAGCAGGTGAGTTACAGGCGACAAGTACGGCAAAGTCTACACTTGCAACAGGAGTACATGAAGTGTTCTCTGCCTCTAGCCTCAGAGAACAGTTTTGCTTGGTTACCGAATGGCCTGCTCCCCATTGCATAAACGAATCTATTCTCTTTGATCCTGTTGCAAGGACAATCACTCCATAAACATCGGGGCTGACATCATCAATGAAGTCCTACACTGATGAAAAGTCTCCTGCTGCAGGAATTTTCTGAGTTTTGCAATCTGCTGTTATATATTCTTGGTCATGTTCACATTTTTTTTTAAACTTTTTTTTTTTTATTAATTTTACCAGGAATTTTTTTTTTAGGGAAAGTGTCTTTCTCCAATTTCACTGAGAAATCAAAACAAAAAGGTTTTAGAATTGTTCAAGGGTGGAGTCTTC
The DNA here is from genome assembly GCF_903995435.1 of Acomys russatus. NCBI lineage: Eukaryota > Metazoa > Chordata > Mammalia > Rodentia > Muridae > Acomys > Acomys russatus. The sequence goes on along the minus strand of NC_067144.1, from coordinate 11,075,456 downwards.
AGTCTTTTGGCTTACAGAACTTGATGGTGGGACAAACGGCCAGCTCATCCTGAAGCCTCGCCCTCGATCTAGAGTGTAAAGTCTTTGCTTTTTGGACAATAGGGCACATTTACCCAACAGTATCATGGCGCATTCAAGCCTGAGCTGACCAACTCACTATAGCCTTGAAGAGCAATATACCTCTGGCTTCAAAGGATCTTCCCAGGCTGTGCGATCGTTGCTCTCCCACAGACACCTCAGCCTCAGCTTCAGCCCACAGTTCACTCTCTCAGCAACCCACATCCACCTCTTCCCAAAGCTCTCCCCTGGCACACCGTTGGCCAGTTCACCCCCGCTTATGTCTGCTATAAAAGAAAGACAACAGGTTTTTAATACTTAATTCAACCTTTCTATCTTCTCCTGATGCCTAGTCAAATCCACCACGTTTTGCTTTGGCCTCCACGTCTCCAGTCTTGTTCACCTCCAAATATCACACATGGTGGAGCCAGACTGATCTTTCCAAACAGAAGTGAAACTGTGGCCATTTCCCTGTGCTGAAACCCTTCATTTCTTCTTTGGCTTGTATTTCCGTCCTGAAAACCATCTAATCTCTTTCTCTCTTTCTTTAGGACACAGTTCAAACACCTGAAGGCAGCTTAGCCGACTTTCAAAAAATCTTGACTCTGTGTCTTAAGTCCATCATCTCTTCTTCCAGTTTGTAGTCTATGTCCCATCCTTCAAACCACACACCTTCCCACCAACGGCAGCTCTTGCTGCCCCCTCAGACCACCACTGTAGCCTAAGCCCATGGAACCACAGTTCCTAATGCATGTCTGTTTACTCCGTTCCAGACCACGTCATCTTGTGCCTTTACCTTGATGAGCCAGCCTCTGCCAACACAACCGTGCCTCCAGGGAGCCTGCAGAAGCCCAGGGAAAGTGGACTAGAGTTTGTCTGGCTTCACCACAACTGCTGTTTATTCCTGACAACAGAGACAGCAGCACTGTTAGGAAATGTCACATCCAGTGTGTGCTTCTCCGTGGCAGCCGCTGAAGATGTGAATGGAAAGACAGGGCTTTAGAATAGTTAGTGTAGCTCTACCATAGTTAACCAATAGTACTCTGCAAGGCAGGGCCACAGGAAATGCTAGTTAAAAGACCAAAGCATCGAACTAGTTCCAGAAGACTGAAAGCAAGACGTCATTGTCTACAGGGATATATTAACACCCCCATAGCCTTACCCACATTACAGCATAGGGAGTCGGATCACTCTGTGTAGAATCAGCAAGTGTTTTGTTGTTGTTGTTGTTGTCGTTGTTGTTTCTCACTGCAGGCAGAGAAAGTGATTACAGATGGAGCCGTGATAAGCAGGGCAGCTCTAAATCCTTAGCTTTTGCCTAAATTTTGCCTCTACACTGGCTTTGTCTTATGGTTTTTATCAAGCAGTGGAGTGCCAAGCCCAAGTGTTTTGGCATTGGTTAAATAACCACATTTTTATTAAATGCACGGTACGTCAGTCTCTCCTCAGGGCTTACAAAGCAGCATAATGGTTTGGACATACTACCTTACTATGTGTAAGAGTTCTGAGGAAGCCTGATCTCCTGCTAGTCTCCATCCTCAAAGGTACCCTGGTGCTTTAAGAATTTGAATGTCTAACATGTTTTGTTGCTTAGACAACAATCTGCTTTTATGCCCTGGGAATTTGCTGTGTGAGGTACTGCAATTTGTGACAGTGAAGAAAGGATCTGTGCTAAGTGTGTCCAGCCGCTTCGACTCACTACTCACAGGGTCCTGGCTCACACAGAAGAGCTACGGCATCTAAGCAGTCGCCCGTGCTGTCCGAGGGTCCCAATTTAAGGCACTGTGTGAAACAGAGAACACAAAAGTTTGAAAGGGGACTGATAGTGACTGAACACCCTGGAAGGCTGAGAGCAATACATTTTCAGTTGATTTTTTTATGCAAATATATATATATATATATATATATATATATATATATGATAACGTTTTCCCCTCCCCAACTCATCCCAGGTCCTCCCTACTTCCTTCACTCCCCAAAATCATGGTCATATTCTCTCTCTCTCTCTCTCTCTCTCTCTCTCTCTCTCTCTCTCTCTCTCTCTCTCTCTCTGTCTCTGTCTCTCTCTCTCAAAACAAAAACAAACCATGGATTTCATTTTGGGTTGGGCAGTAACGCCGGAATGTAGGTCCTACCCTGGAGTGTGGTTAATATACCCAGTAAGACTTTCATGATGATACAAATGGCTTCAGAATAGAGACAAAGGGGAGCTGTCAAGATTTGATTGTTGTCACTCTAGCAAGATTTAATTAACTATATATGATAGAAAAGGTCAGTGAAGTTATAAATTTATTTATTTATTTATTTTTGGTTTTTTTGAGACAGGGTTTCTCTGTGTAGCCTTGTCTGTCCTGGACTCACTTTGTAGATCAGGCTGGCCTCGAACTCACAGAGTTTCTGCCTCCCTGAGTGCTGGGATTAAAGGTGTGTGCACCCATCATGAAGTTATAATTTTAACACAAATGTACAGCTCTCATGACAGGCACAGTAGAACAGCTCCTCGGTGCTCTTTCTCCTTGGGGTGGTATCTGAGGGCCTTTGGCTTTCCATGAGAAGCTACTTTCTGGGTTTTCTTTGTGTTGAAATAAAGGGAGGAATCAAGTTGGTTTTATTTGCTGGTGTGTTCCTAGCTCATAATAAAATTCCTACCACTTAATAGGTGATAAAGAAATATATATTGATTGACTGCCAATCTGAAAAGTACTATAGGTATTATATAAAATTATTTATTCTTTACGTGCTCAATACCACAGAAAATGGGGCCAAGGGGAAAAATGGACTGAAATTGTACATCTGGCCGTCAGTGAGACCAGAAATGGACCCCACATGTCCAGACTTCCAGCCCAGTTCTTCTTGATATCACACCCACCCGTGTTGTGTTGTCAGGCTTCTATTTTTGAGTTCTGGATAATGAGGTACTTCTGTATGACCTCATTGTTTTCTGTTTGTCTGCCACAAGCTGTGCTCTGCCAGACAGCAACTCATCTCAGTTATCTCCTTGCAGCCAGAGGCGTCCCTAACTAGAATAATAGAATGTGTTCTCTCTAGCCTGCGTCCCATGTCAAGTGGCTTGGTTTTATTTACTTTGTCCTTCCCTACAAGTGGATCACAACTTAATTCCACGGAGAAAAGAATGACCTGACAAGCAGTGACCATTGAGAGATGATATGTCCCCACTGTGATGGCTTCCACCGAACAATAGATCACAAGGAAAGTACACCAAGGTCTCCTGGCCAAGCTTTGTGAAGTATCTGTCTGCTGTGAATGTTCCTGGCTATGACTCCAGTGTAATTCGTCAGTCAGTGTCTGGGAGTCAGAATATGTGTTCTGGGTAAAAGGAAGAGGAGTGGAGCAGAGATACCAGGACTGGTAAAGGAAAGTTGGCTCCGTCCTTCTGATCACATCTGTGCCTCTGCATGACACCTTGCTTCTGTGCGTGTGTGTTATAGTAACGTGGAGTGTCTTATCTTGAGACAATGGAGAGCACCTGGTTATTTTGGCAGGGCGATGGCCTTGGGCACTGTATATTCATGTGCTGATTTCTGTGCCCCTGAGATCTGGTTGCAGTCCAGATGTGGGCATTGCAGTTTCTATGAAGGATCTCCTGTCTCAATGTTGTGAAAAAAAAAAATCGTCTCTGATTGGTAAATGAAGAAGCTGATTGGCCAATAGCTTAGGCAGGAGAGTCAGGGGGTCTCAGGCAGAGACCTGAGAGGAAGACATAAGAAGACGAGGAGAAGGTTGCTTGGCCATGAGGAGGTCGCCTTGAGGGAGTCATCAAGGAAATAATAGAGTAGGAGTGGCCAGGGTGAGAGACTAGATGGCAGATAAAAGGACATGTGGCTGGAAAATAGTCCAGACCAGCATAGATGGGTTAGAATAAATGAGCATCTGCCCAGTTTCGTGCTTTAAAGCTTATTAACAAATGTAATAGGTCTACATGTCGTTATATGGGAGCTATAGCAGGTAATAGAAAAAAACTCCCCATTTTACAGGTTATAGCCCCACAGTCTTAAACTTGGGTCACTGTATACAGGGTGGTCTAGGTCCGTGATCCTCCCCACAGGCAGGTGCTTTGAACACTTGGTACCCAGATGGTGATGCTCTTTGAGGAGTTCTGGAAAACTTCAGAGATGAGTTGTAGCTGGAGAAAGTAGATCGATGAGGGTATGTCATTGAGAGTATCTTGTCACTGGTCCTTCTTGTCTCCCTCTGTTTCTCTTGCCTATGAGGAAGTGAAGATGAGCCTCTGCCATGTGCTCCCACCATAACTGAGCTGTACAAACAAATAGAGCTAAGCAAGCATGGACTCAACTTTTTAAAACTATGAGCCAAAAATAAATAAATCCTGTTTTTAAATTGTTTTTGTCATCAGTTATCTATTTACAGCAGCAAAAAGCTAAGTAGCACACAGAATATATAGAGTCAAAGTTATTACAAATATCTTAGTTACTTTCTCCAAGTGTAAAAGGAAATAATACTTTACTAATTCCTTAATATCATTTAGTGAGAAGACATGTATGGTAGCACTCAGGAATTCTAAGATCATATACTCAAACATTTACAAAAACCAAACAAAACAAAACCATCAGTGCCTCACCCAGGTCTTTCTGTCTAGTTTTATAAACATACTATAAAGGTAAAAAGTCAAAGAGTCTCATTACATGTCCAAGGGTGTCAGGAGACAACAGGTAAAATGTTTATATTTCAATCTATAACCACTTGTATTTATAAGTACTTATCATATGTGATGGATGTTCATAGTATGACTGTTATGTGACTGTTATGAAATGTTGAGATGACTTCCATTTTGCAGATGAAGAAAAAAGAATTCCAAGAGGTCAATACTTATCTCAAAGGCAAAGCCAATCACAGAAGCCATGGGATTTTAAACCCACACACAAGGGCTAAGTATAAAATGCCTCCCTAAGAGTTGTTATCTAGAAAGGCCGTAGAGCCCCTGTATTAGTTGCTTTTTTATGGCTGCAATAATATACTATAGCCAAAAGTAAAATAAGCAAGAAAACTTGTTTTGCCTCTGGTTCCAGAGATGCTAGAGTCAACAATGTTGGAGATGACATGGCAACAAGCAGCCACAAAGCATGGTAGCAGAAGGAGGAAGTCGACAGCTCATATCTCAGCCATCCACAAGAAGCAGAAAAAAAATTACCAGGAAGTGGGGTGAGGCTGCCAACCCTGAAAACAGGTCCCTGTGGTATACTTTGTCCAGCAAGGCACATGTCCTAAAGGTTCCATAGTCTCCCCAAATACCACCACCAACTGACGACAAAGTATGCCAACACGTGAGCCTGTGGGTGGGGGCAGTTCTCATTCAAACTACCACAGCCCTTCAGGATTAAGCAGGTTACTACCATTACCACTATTGCCTTCTACCTCCCTGAGTGCTGGGAGTACAGGTGTGCACCACTGAGGCGGTGGGAAGTTGTTCATTCTGGGATTGCTTTTACCCCCTGAGAGGAAACCCCTCAGCACTCAACATAACACTGTGTAAGTGAGGAGCTTTCCCAGGCTGGTTATGCAGGAAGAGAAACTTTTTCTGGCTGCGTATCAACTCCAAATACGGTCACTAGGAACTCTGTCTCTCGTCTCCACTGGTTATCCCTCACCCATTTCTTTGTTGCACCTTGATGAGTGAGGGAGCCCCTGCAGGCCCTGCAACTTCTCTCTGCATGGCTGTCAGCTCCGTGCCATGTGCCACATGAGTACTGTGGACTTCTGGCCTTCTGCAGTTCTTGGTCCAGTTTCGTGTGTTAATTCCTCTCCCTGTGGCGTATGGAAAATTGTAAGGCAGCAACCTAGTCCTGAGTCATTCTCTATAGATAATGAATTGCTTCTATGTGCACATTTTCCACAGGTCCCTGCTTCTCTGTTCATTTTCTCTTCCGGCCCCTGCTCTAGTTTGTTGCCACTCATCTTGTTTAGTATTGTCTCAGGTGTATGTGGTCCATAGCAAAAAGGTAAATCCGATCCCCCAAACTCTGCTGACTATAAGTAGACTCTGTGCATCCTGTGTTTTGCATTGATATAATTGTTCTCGTTGAAAAGGCTTAGTAATAGTGACATGAAAGCCAATATCGACACAACTCTTCCAGTGTCTAAATATAATCCTTTTGTTCTTGCTTAAAAAAAATTTCAAGACAAGGTATAGCCCTGGGTGTCCTGGTCTTGCTTTGTAGACCAAGTTGGCCTCAAACTCACAGAGATTCGCCTGCTTCTGTTTCCTGAGTGCTTTGGATTATAGGTATGTGCCTATCATCTTAACACTGAGGAGAAATACATTTTAAAGAGGAAACTTTTACTTTGGATCATAATTTCTGTCCACAGTGGGTGAGCATCATTGCCTTGGGCCTGGGGTAAGCACAACTCCATCATAGGAGCACAGGGCAGCGCCTTGCATCATGGTAATTAGGGAAGAGGCAGGGAGAAAGGGGCGGATCTTGCACGTTTAAGGCTGAGGCTCCACTAACTTAATTTCCTTTCACCAGGCACAGCTCTTGTCTTAGTTACAGTCTCTATTGCTGTGAAGAAAGACACCATGGCCACAGTCACTCATAAAGGAAAACCTTTCATTGAGGCTAGCTTACAGTGCCAGAGGTTTAGTCCATTATCATCATGGCAGGAAGCACGGTGTCACACAGGCAGACATGGTGCTGAAGAAGGAGCAGAGAATTCTGCATCTGGATCTGCGGGCAGCAGGAAGAGACAGGTTGGCCTGGCTTGAGCTTCTGAAAACTCCAAGCCCAGCCCCAGGAACACATTGCCTTCAACAAGGCCACACCTACCTACTCCAAAAGGCCACCCCTCCTAATAGTGCCACTCCCTATAATCTTATGGGAGGAGCCATTTTCATTCAAGCCCACTCATTTAGCTGTAAACGCGTCCATTTATTAGTCCGTTGAGGGAGATGAGCACCCTCATGAGCTAATCAACTCTCATAAAAACCACCAGCTGGGGAATCAGGATTTAGTTGAGGAGCCTTTGAGGGAAAATAGAAACCATAACAGTTATCCAACAATGCCTTTAATGTGCCTTTTTATTCTATTTTTGCGACATTTTGTAATAAAAGTAGCTTAGAAAAAAGAATACACACAACTGAAGAAAACGTAATGTATAGGCATGAATACACATTGGAATTAAAAAGTAAGTAATGGGGCTGAGCAGAGGGCTCAACCATTAAGAGCAGCTAGCGTTCTTCCAGGGGACCTTATTTCAATTCCTAGTGCCATCTATAACTCCAACTCTAGGAGGATCAGGCTGCTCTGGTCTCCGAGGGCACCTGCACTCACATGTACTTATCAACACAGAGACAGGCAAACATACACATAATTTAAAATAATTAAAAGTAAAAGTGTTTAACTTATAATTGTAAGTTTTCAAGCTACTCTGCATACTAACAAAAGAGAAATTTAACCCAACCAACCCAGCCACAAACCATTGTAGCAGGTCTACAATGGAGACCTGCTTGCAAGACACTCTGGTGCATTGGTGGCACAACGTTGTGGGAGTAACTACCTACTAACTGATTGGATTTAAACCCACTTCATGAAATGGAACCCATGCCCAACACTGTTCAGGTGGTCAAGACCATAAGACTAGATAGGCCATGGGCCTAGAGGGAAAACCATATACTATGGTCTGCTAATGAAACATAGTAATAAAATGACTCCTAACAGCATTCTGCTGTACTCAGCATCTTGTTCAGCCATTGTCAGAAAAGCTTCTTCCTATAGTGTAAGGAACAAATACAGGCACCCACAACTAGAGCATGGGCAAAACATGAGAGACCCTGGAAATCTCAGTCCTGCCTCCATAACATCCTTCCCCTCAGGGCTCAGGAAAAGGGAACTGCAGAAAAGGATGCAGAAAGATTGTAAGAGTCAGAGAGATGGAGAACACCAAGGAAACAAGGGCTTCTAAAGACAAAAGAGCTGACTCACATATGAACTCAAATAAACTGTAGCAGCGTGCAAAGGGCCTGCACAAATCTAAGCCAGATGAGGTCCTAGTGCTGAGAGGGGAAGTGGACACAAATCCCCCAACTCCAACCCTGGACCAATGGAAAACTGCTTGCAAAGAAGAAAGTTGGTTTTCTCCACCAGAGTCTCACTGGGTATTCAAGCCACACTGAAGGATAGGCCCCATGCCTAGCATTAGATGGCTAACACAAAAAAATTCAGGGGCGTTTTTAGAGGTTCTTTGTCTCATAATGCTTTGTATGAACTTTTTGTTTGTTTGTTTGTTTACTTTACAAATCTTTTGCTTATATATACATATATATATTATAGTTTCTTTTCTTTTATTTCTGAGTGTCTCTGCATCTATATATGTTTCTTATGCTAATTCAATGGTTCTTTTGACTTTCAATTATGTCCTACGCATTGATTTTTGTTTTACTTGGAGTTCTGATGGTGACTGGACAGGTACCTGTCCCCAGCACCCCATTACATCCTTATGACCCCATTACATCTTTATGTCCACTCTAATGCAAAGAATACTGGCTTGTTTACCAAAGGTCAGGTGGCCCCATCCTGTCTAGCAGCAATCCTTGCTAGGATCCTGAGTGAGTCATTTTTTCCCTCTGTGCTCTCTGTGCCAATTAGTACCAGAGAAGGGAGGGGAAGTGTTGCTACCAAAGGAGGGATGGGAAGTGTGCCTGCACTGTGCACATGTCACCCATGGGGTATGAGAGTTTTTAATATCCTTCACACTGGGCTGCAATGGAATTAGTGGGTGGAGACACTAAGATGAATCATATCATATCAGATATTTCACAATATTCTGATGGAAATTTTATTGATAGATATAATGTATAAATGCCTCGTTTTCAATATAGCTTTTCTAATAACTCATCTTTATTTTTCCAAAATTATCTATGTCTCACACATTAGAGACATACAGTCAAACCCTAACCTTTGTATAAGAACGTAAGACAAATAGGCTTTCCAAGAGAACCTTTGTTCTAAATTACACAATTACATTTTCATTTCCAGAGAGTTGACTAAGAGATGAGCATCTGTTCAACTCTCACTTCTCCCTGTGGCAGGCAATTTATAAGAGCATGGAAACATGGCTTCAGGCAAAGCTCGAGCCGAAGTTCGTTCCATTTGCCAAGCCCGTTGGTTAAGAAGGGCATCTGAGCTCAGCGCACAGCAGCTAACTTGAGCTTGTCCAGACAAAATCAAAGATGGAATGAAACATTCTCTGGTGTGAAGAAATTGAGCAGAATACATGCTCTTCCCAGCTGAATTAAAAGAAAGTTTATGTAATTCAAGCTCAGGCATCAATCAAATGCTTCCAAAATAATCTGTTTGTTAGTTTTTAATGCAAAAGTAATGGAAAGATATTCTTTGTTTGAAATGTTTTTATTATGTTTCTTTTTTAACATAAACATTTATATTATTACACATGAGTAAAATAAACTACATACAACAGGAAGAACCATGATACAATCAGGACTTATATAAATGTTACATTCATAGTGATTTGGCCATTTGTACTTGGCAAACTTGAAGTAAACATCTTTTCTATCTTGTTGGGTCCAAATTTCTGAATGGAGATTAATATCTATCATATCTCATCGCTATTAAATTAAAACATCTATCTTGATCTAAAACCATCTTAACTCCTAGCCTACTAAGCTTAATTGAAAGACTAAGCTATCTGGTCTACAAACCCATCAGAGACTTGAGAAGGGATAAAACTTAAATACCTGAGTGAACCCAGAGTGCAGGTTAGCAGCTTCTAAAATGAAAAAAAATGACTGAGACAATCTACTGCCTGAACAGTCATCCAACGCTCTCTATAATGTTGGAGCATCATCTTCGGCCTTCTGGCCCAATAAATCTGACAGACATATTTACGAGGCAGGAAATATTAAGGACTTGCTTACCCTGTCTTGGCAAAGTTTGGCCATAGACTCTGCCTGCATCTAAATTTGCCCATTTTAAAGCAGAATACTATTAATGAAGTATAACAGACCAATATAGTTGAATGTTCTTGTACTCTAGAAATAAAAATTACATGTTAGGTGCCGTAGTTTGAATAGGAATGACCCCCATTGACACATGTGTTTGAATGCTTGGCCCATAGGGAGTAGCACTATTAGGAAGTATGATCATATATGGACAAACTAGAGGCCTTTCAAAACATTTTCAAGTTGCTTAGTTTCTTGGGATTTTTCTGAGCAACAACTTAGAAAATTTAATTCCCCCGCCGCCCCCTGCCTGAAGTCTTTTCTTCATTTTCAACTTACTGTTCTGTGCACTTAAGAACTGGGGTCTATAACTCTTTTAGAAAGTTTAAAAACTTACTCCATGTATTATCCCATCTTTGGCTTATAGACCCTCCAACTTGATGATCCATGATTTTACACTCTGCCGGGGTGAGTCCACTGGTAGGGAATGTTTTTGCAGTTGGCACCAGGCTTCTCAGGCTAGAGATAATCAACAGTGTGGGAAGTGTCACTAGATGTAAAATGACCGAGGAAGGAAAGGGGAAGAGAAGCAGAGATGATGGAAGTTAATGAAATGGAGTGAAACTGTCTGAAGCCATCGTGCAAGACTGTCTTTGCATCGCACTTTATGTTTCAGAAGGTTCTTTTTTTCCTTAAAATTTTGCTGAAATTCTTCTTTTTATACAATAAATAATTCTAAAAATCATTTGAAATGTTGTGCTTCATGGTGTTTTTGTATCCATGGCTTTATTTTAACAAGATAAAATATTATGAGCATAGATATTATACAACAAAAAAGGAAACTTCTCAGAAATTAAAATACGTTGTCCAAGGTTGTACACAATCAGACAGCACCATAGCTAAGATCTGATCATTTCCAGATGAAGGACTACATTTCCCAGCTTCCCTTGCTCACTACTAAAGTCATTCCCACCTTATAAATGGACTCATCCCTTCTTACTCTAGTTATTTGGCTATCTGCTCATGAGGGTTGCAAGATTCCCTCTGGAGGTGGTGAATAAACAGGGTCAGCTAAGGTCAGACCAGGTTTCTCTTTCCACCTTTGGCTTTTGAGGACCAGCTGTCTCTCTAGTGATTAGAGGTATTGTCTGTAGTGTGTTATGTTCCAGAAACTGACTTAAGGTGCTGGTTACAGGAACTGTCATTATTCCAAGAGAGACAGAAGTGTCTCTGTTTGTTTGTTCATTTGTTTGTTGTTTGTTTCTGTGGGAAGGCTATCTTGCCTTTTTTATGCGTGGGAATTCCTAACTCTCCTTAACTTATGAAGGTCAGCTGTGCTCAGAGAGTGTTCTGAGTTGGCTGTACGTTAAAAATCTGATCTTTGAATGTGTCGTTTCACAGTATCTTGACTCGAGGGCTTTCTATTGAGAAGTCCGCTGAACATCTGTAAGGATTTTCTCTTCATGTGTGATAAGCGTCTTTCATCTTGTTACTCTCTATATCCTCATTACCATTGGCTCTGACTGCTGTGAAGAGTTTTGGGGTATCTTTTCAATTAGTAATGTTTTCTTTAAGACTTGAGAAGTTTCTAAGTAATTATTAAAATTCTCTCTCTCTCTCTCTCTCTCTCTCTCTCTCTCTCTCTCTCTCTCTCTCTCCTTCCCTCTCTCCCTCCCTCCCTCCTTTCTGTTCCTTTTAAAAATTCAATCTCTCTCGGTTGTCCTACTCTGTCTTGCCCTTCTGGAATTTGTGTTGTTGTTGGTTGTTGCTGTGGTTGTTTCACTTGTTTATGCCTCATTGTTTCTTAAACTGTCTTAACTTTTTTTTCTTTCATTCTTTTCCTTTTTCTTCTTCAGTTAAGTAACTCCAAATGACCTAACTTCCAGGTCACTGATTATTTCTTCTACTCCATCATGACTGTTGTTAAAGGTATCTCTTTTATTTTTCCATTCTGTCACGCCCTCGTGCATCTCCAGGACTTAATGCATTGCTGGTTTTTAAATAGTTTTCATTTTTAATGAAACATCTTGATTATTTCATTGTATCCCCAGACTTTAGTTTTCTATTGTAGTTCTGTTGTGTCTTGTTGAGTTTTTTTTTTTTAAGGTGGTTATTTTGAATTGCTTGTCTGGCATTCTGTAGTGCTCCGTTCTGGTGGAATTGGTTACTGGCACAGTATTAGTTCTCTTTGGTCACATTTTCATGACTCTTTTGGTCTCTGCAGTCTTGTATTGGTGTCAGTAAAACAAAAATAATCTCTGTCAGCCTGTAATAGCTGAAACATAAAGGTCTGCTCGATCTCTGGGGTGATGAGATAGCCTCCAATATTGCAATGAACAGGAGTAGGATGAGGTCATATGGCTCCTGCTGGCTGTGTACGGAATGGGCAGGTTGATGGGCAGACTATGAAGGATTTTGTTTAGCATGAATCCAGGATAGCCTCTGGATACTCAGTTACCTCCCAGAGCCTGGTTAGTAAGATTGGTGTTGGGACAAATGTCTACTTCTCAACTGTCAACTGAGTCTCTGGGTAGAAAAAAATGGACTAGTGTGGTTCATTACAGATGCATAGGAGCTCTGGGTAGGTCTCTGGGCAGGTAGGACTATCCCTGAACTGTGGCTGAATGTGGCTGGAACTGTCTCATGGCTGTCCAAGGATTACAGCTAAGACTACGGCCTACATGATGCTTCTGGAAGTTTACAGGAACACAACATTGCAAGCTCCTGGGTGGCCTGGACTTCTTTTCACATAGTGAGAGGTCCTGTAGCGGTGTTGCATAGACTCCTTAGAGTAATCTTCCAGTACCTAAGTTGGTGTGCCTATCTGAAGCATGGTATTAGGACCAGGGCCAAGTAAGGTAGTAGCTAAGTCCACAGAGGGCAAAGACTATTTATGAGTCTGTACCAAGGTCAGCAAGCTTACTATGTTGGAGGTGAGCTTGACTTTTTAAAATACTCCTCTTCGTTCTAGGGCTACGCAAAGATTCTGTTGCCTTCAACTTGGATCTCACCAGTTTCCTAAGTGGGGAAAACACTTTGCGTATGGGTGGCTATCAAATGCTTGTAACTGATGGAAACCTTGCTGTAGAACTTCTCTTGCCATCCTGCTACCATTACTCATGGAATATACCTAACATATTTATGGCATTATTGCTGTGTAAGCATAAAGCTATTGTGTAATTCCTGTGCTGACTTCTGTAGCTATGTCTGGTTGCAATCCTTGTTCTGAGAATCTCCTGTCTCAATGTTGTGTAAACACTGCTTCCCAGTTTTCCCCTGATGTGCCAAGAAACCAGCTTATAGCCAATCACTGAGAAGGGAAGATAACAGGCCTTGACTTCCTGCCAGCCAGAGGAGGAGGATGGAGAGGATTCAGCCATGGAAGAGGTCCAGGAGACATCAGGAGAGAGAGCTGGAAGAGGAAAAGCTACAAAGTACAAGCATCTCTAGGGTATAAGCTGGGAGGAAGCCAAATTAGCTTAGAAGGTTAAGAATAGAATAATAACTGCTCAGTTATTATAGCATGTAGCTTATTATTAAACAAATATGATTCTTAATTTATTGGTATGATAGCCAGGTTAAGAGTGAAACTAAGAGAAACAAATATAGTTTTATAAAAGTAACTTTAACATTCCTGACCCCATTGTTCATTAGTTTAGATTTTGTCTCTGTATCAATGCCATTTTTTGAAAACTTTCTTTTTCCAGCAAGGACAGTTCATGCTTTCAGCTCAGTGGCTTTCCTAGCTGGTCATAGAAGTCTAGCATTGTTTTCTCTTCTTTTTCTGCTCCCACCTTTGGACTCTTTACGTTTCTTTTAGTCAAAGTTTATGGAGTTTTCTTCAGCACAGTTCTTTTTAGCTTTTGTGTCTTCTTTGACACTAAACATTATTGCCTACCCCAAAAGTCATATCAACAATATTTCTCAAATCAATGTCTATATTCTAATTTACATGTAAAGTTTGTGTTGTATACCACCCTCATAACCTTAGTGTCCTTCATTGGACTGAGCAGACTCTAAAACTCAAAGAAGTACTTCAAACCTACAACCATCAGCCCAGCCCTGATAATGCTACTTTGTGTTAAAATATAGGCAGAGGATTGATCGGGTTTGGCTTATGCGTTTGGTTGGTAAAGTTGATGATGTCTTTGGGAGAAGGATGGAATGGTGGCCTGCTTGCTTAGAGCATATTTAGACGTAAAAAGGAGGAAAGAGGGTGGGGCTAGCATGTAGACAGCTTTCTAAAAAGTAGAACACATGAACTCTATATGAATAGAAACTGTCCCATCTGACCCATGTTGATGAAAGTGATTTTAAAGAAATGAAAATTTTGAGACTAATAGAGTGTGGTTTGCCTTACAATCTGGACTTTAAGCAGGACTAGGCAAGGGCAGGACTGAACGAGAGTTTTGGTACAGCCCAGCTACACTTTACTGGAGGTAAAATGATGAATTCATATTCTAATTGCTTCTGCCTTTGCAGATGAAAGTGAAGAGGCAGTCCCACACTATCAAAGAAGACTCAAGGATGTGGGCAAGTTTCAAAGTAAGTGTCTAAACCCAGGCAGTAATGGCACATGCCTTTAATGCCAGCACTTGGGAGTCAGAGGCAGGCGGATTTCTGTGAGTTCAAGGCCAACCTGGTTTATTATTAAGGGGCTTTGGCTTTCAGGGATTCCTGCTTGAAGTTTACTAATAAAGACACTTAGACATCTATCTTGTTTAAGGCTATTGGCCTTTTGCTGGGGTGTTCTCTCAGCCAACTTCTAACTTAACCCAACTTCTCTCCCATTGTGTCTCTCCATGTGGTTCTCACTGCCTAGTCCCCAACCTTTGCCCCCATTTCTTTTCTGTCTTCCTCCTGCATCTGTCTGCATCTCTCTGCCCCAGCTCCAAGCTGCTAGCCCTTTTTATGCAAAACACCACACTCCTCCTCAACCTGTTGGCTTTGACTTTCCCCGTGGTGTTTTGCTTTTCTTTCTTGAGCAAGTGAGAGAGTGGCAAACACATATCCTACTAGCCTGGTGTTGGCCCAATTAACAGTTGAAAACACAGGGACACACCTACTTTATAACTGGTAAACACAATATTTATGGGTCACCCCAACAGTCTACAGAGAAAATTCTGGAACAGCCACGGCTCCACAGAGAAACCCTGTCTTGGAAAACAAAACAACAAGACATGTCTAAAGAGAGATAGTGTGTGTATTCATTCATGAGTTCTAGTTGATTGTCTAGTATGCTTGAGGCATTCCTTTTCTAAGTCTGAAGTGAATTTATTATTCTCTAGGCATGTTTGGTTACCCAAGTGTGAACTTATAGTAATCATAAAGTTGGTTTCCCCAGTCACTTTGATGGGAAAACAAAGGCGCAGAGCTTTGTTTTGTGGTTCCTGATAGCTGTCTTGGTACAGCATCTACTTAAGGAGAAAGCACATGAGGCAGAGAGATCACCACCACACCCCAACTTCTACTCCATTCTCACCTGTTATAATTCATTCATAACATTTCTATTATTTGTCTTTAAAGACTAGCAGAAATGGAAGGCTGCTGGTTGACCGTAGCATCCTTTCCCCATGGCTGTCCCACTGAGTGGCAGAGTGACCTGCACTTCTGCATCTTAAACAGACTTCTTTTCTCCTACTTCTATGTGAACTTCCACTAACAACTGACAACCATGACAACTTTTATAAGCAGGATTTTAAAAACTTATTTGGTTTATAAAGCCATGCCTGTATCTCAAAGCACGGACTTGGAAAGGCTTGGTAAGACTGAAATTCACTGAAAAGACCAATAGATGACTCATTCCAAATGGCAGTTCCAACAAATTGTACTTACTTTGTACTTTGTAGAAAAGTACCTGTTCTTTGAATTTATTAGCAAAATTCAGAGGAGTAAGATGAGTACAGCATCCAATTGTATCATGGAAGACAGGGGAGATGGATGAGATTATATGTCAGAACAGAAACATGCAACATAAAAATGGTCCAAGGAGCCAAGAAGGATACAAAAGGCTAGATCACACCCACTCACAGTGCTAGGAGTTCCACCAAGAGCCAGGCTCTTGGTTCCTTAGGGATTGGTAGGCTACACCCATCTTCGTCTGAGCTTGTCTTAAAGTACCGTCCTGTGATTAATCTTCTAAAGATTGGCAATCACATTTGGGTCAGCCTTTGCTCAAAAGCTACAAACTTTGTATGGAATTTTCAGGTTCTCTCCAGCATTTCCTTTGCCTGAATTAATGGAAGTGATTTGAAATACAGCTGGATTAACAAATTCAGTCAACTATCGAGTAATATGGTTTCCATATTCTGTGATCTAAGGTCAATATGAAGTTAGTTGAGATAAATAACTTAATTTCACATAAAATAATTTGAACTGAATAGATGAAACAACATTCTAACAATGACATAAACAAGCTCATGTCTAAATCAGTGTTGTCTATACTGTAAACACAGTAGAGACAGGACTTTAAAAAAAAAAAAAGGCTTACTAATAATGCTACCCCAAACATTATTAACATCTCTTAGGCAAGTGCTTCACGATCCTTGGTGGTTTATTGAAAATCCTCAATTTTCCTGTGGAGGAGCCAGTTGGTCTTAGCATTCCAGCCAAGGTGTCCCTCCCATTGCAGATTTAGCATCCCCTTGAAAGTGTCCTGACAAAGGGCTCCTGTTTACAGTCTTGCTAGATTTTCTGGACAAATAAAACCCTCTTTTTCTAAAGAATTTTGACCATATGTTTATTTATTCCTTATGAGTAATAGTGGTTGGCAGAAAGCTTGCTCTGTTGGTAAAGAGGGCTGGACACTGAGCTCTATTTCCCTGGTTCTTTCAACATCAACACTAGGGTGTTTTTGTTGTTGTCGTTGTTTGTTTTTTAAGATTATTCTCAGTGCCAACCAGCCAATCCTATCACTTCTGGTATCCGTCCACTGTAGAAATGTTAATGCTGGAAAATGGCATGGCTATTCCACCAACGTCCCTCATTGTACAGTGGTCAGTATGAGTGGAGGGGATTCTTTTCCATGGTTCCTTCTTCCAGATGAACAGCTTTTTAATTCACCCTCCATATTTTCTTTTATTTTAACCTGCAGATGTGTTTTTATTTTGTTTGTGTGTCTATGTGTGTGTTTGTGTGTCTGTGTGTGCGCACATGTGTGTATTTGTGCCTGTGGAGGCCAAAAGAAGGTGTTGGCCCTCATGATGAAGCAGCAGCACTTTAGCATCCACCCTTCGTATTTTCAATAACAGCATTATTAAAATTTATCCCTATACTTCAAACTTCTTAATATGACATTGTCATTCCTTTACTAATGATTTCTAGATCCATTTTCTGTCACTTACATCAATTATTTTGATGATTCCCAGATGTAACACTAACCATTGATGATTCCCAGATGTAATACTAATCATCATTATTTAAAGTGTCTACTTGTTTTTAACTTTATACTTTATTTATGGTGTCGTTTTTTGAACAGCATTTGCCTACAAACAAATAATTCTTTCAAAGTTGCTCATCTACTATATTCTAGTTTCTTTTATAGTTTTTGTAGATTTATTTTACTAGTAAAAACTTGATATCAGACTTATAGTTCTCATATGCATTTAAGTTTGGCCATATTACTGTGTGTCTGTGTGTGTTTCTTTCCTTTGGGTGTTGTGAACTCTTTGAACATGGACTAGCTGTGGTTGGTCTCAGTATCCTCAATGTCCAAGCGTTATGGCAAATAAAAAAGTCACAGGACTCAGCAAGTATTGTGAAAAGCATCATGCTTTGTTCTTTACTCTTGCTGCTATTTCTTCTTGTTTGGTTGGTTTTTTTATTTGTATCTGCACATTTAACTTTGCGTGGTTGGATGTAGGATCAATAAACCCACAGGAGGATATATGCAATTGTTTATTGTATCTAGTCTTTCCCACTTTGTGGGCTCTTCTTTTTCCCACCCTTCAGCCCACCCCACCCCATATGCAGTGGTTCTCAACCTGCCTAATGCTACAACCCTTTAATGCAGTTCCTCATATTGATTGTGATGACCCCCCCCCCAACTATTGCCTCACGTTGGGCTCCAATTATCGCCAGACTGTCTTGACCTGCCAACTGCCCAAGTAATGGCTCATTAGCTTAGGCTTGTTCCTAAGCTCTTATAACTTAAATTAACCTGTTTAAACTACTCTATGTTCTGCTCCGTGGCTCCTTACCTCCCTAGTACTGCCACATGTTTCTTCCTCCAGAACTGGCTGGCAAATCTCCCCGGCACCTGTTCTTACCCAGAGTTCCCATCTCTCCCGGAAGTCCCTCTTATCCTGTCCTGATTTGCTGTCGGGTGGTCAGCTCTTTATTAAACCAATCAGAGGGGTGATGGAGAAGATGCTTACAAAGCACTGAGACAGGTGACCAATATTTGGTCTGTTCTCAGCTCTCTGCTACTCCACAATTATAATTTTGCTAGTTGTGAATGATAATATAAATATTTTTGCAGGTAGAGGTTTGCCACTGGAGTCACAACCCACAGATTGAGAGCCGCTACACTAGAGCCTTATTCGTTCCTTCTGAGGGAAGTTTCCTGAAGTACCTACGGACTTCCATTATACTTTACTTCTCAGTGTCTTCAGGTGAACAACCAAGAATACTGCCCAGCGAGCGCAGTGGCGCACACCTGTATTCCAGCAATCAGGGAGGCAGAGGCAGGTGAATCTCTGCGGGTTTCAAGGCCAGCCTGGTCTACAAAGTGAGTTCAGCACAGCCAAGGCTACACAGTGAAACCCTGTCTCAAAAAAACAAAAAAAAAAACGAAAAAAAAAAAAAAAAAAAAAAAAAAAAAAGAAAACACAGGAATATATCACATCAGAGCTCATACAAAGCATATCTAAATTATAGCAGGCATTTTGTAAACTATTAGAATATGAGATAAGTATATCTGCAATGTGTAACTGATGGTTGGGCCACACTAGAAGCACTCCTCACTCCCTACCACCACCCACACACCTCTTTTGTCAAATCATGGCCACTTGCTGCTTATCTCCTTTTCCAATTGGTAACTGCATGGGCTTAAGACTGTTTGAGACAGACATCCCTAAGACAACAGTACCCTGAAGATTTTCTTTTACATTTGGCTTCAGTCTTTGTGAATCAATCTGGGGATCATGAGCATTGAGGTAATGTAGGCTCTGTTTCTTAACAATTAAACTTTATTATACAACCCAACTAGCTTACACAAGAGGGAAAAAAGATTAAAGGGAAGAAAGAATGAACCTTCCAGTATCCATTCCACAGGACAGGTCCCTAGGTGTCTCTGGCCTGTGTACCGGTCCGGCCTATTCACTGATCCACGTATGCTCAAGCCCAGTCTAAACCTGCTGCTGCTCTCTCCTCTCTGCCTGCCTGTGTCACATGTGAAGGGCGAAGGGTGATGTCCTTCTCCCATTGAGGGTCGATTAGAAAAACAATAGTCCAGGTGGAGTCCCCAGGTCACTTCCTGAATTCCAGGCCCAGGATGGCTCCACCCTGTCTATCTCAAGGTATCCAAGGTGTGTCCAAGGGTAAAGCCCGCCAAGATTGCTTTCACCTGTGACAAAGCTTACAGTCCTTCCCACAAGGTAATCATTGGAGAGAATGCCGGCACGGTTTCTGCTATTGCCCCCCCCTATTCTCTATTCATTGTGGCTGGCTGTTGTATCTAATAGTAATGTTCTGCTATTTTAAAATAACCTGAGCTGTGCCTAAACTGGATCTTTGGTCTTCTCTGTTAAAATATATGCAGATTCCTTGTAATGGTTTCTTTGTTTGGGTTTTGGGTTTTTGGTTTTTCAAGACGAGATTACTTTGTGTAGCCTTGGCTGTCCTGGATCTCAGTCTGTAGACCAGGCTGGCCTCAAACTCACAGCAGTCCATGTGCCTCTGCTTCCTTGAGTGTCAGGATTACAAGGGTGTGGCACCATGCCCAGCCCTTGTGATATTCTTCTGGGTGCTTCAGATGCCCTTCCTGCTAGCTTTCTCTCTTCCAACAAGAATTTCTTGTGATAGTAGTCTGAGTTCATGACAGGACCCTTGCCTTCAAGAACAGGCCTGTAGCTGGCTCGACTGCTTCTCTATCTCTGATGTTTCCCACAGCTTCTTTCTAACCATAATCTGCCATTTTTCTACCGATGAGCTGAGTCATCACCTCCTCAATGTTTGTTCTTTGGGAGCCCAGGGCCATAGCCATGGAAAAAGATTCTGTTCACTTCCTCCACCCACTTTAGTCAGCAGCAGCAGCAGCAGCAGCAGCAGCCCTGGCACCTGGGGTATCTGCCCTACACAGGTTCAATGAAGACTCATGTCCTGGCAGCTTCTATCTTTTTGACTTGCAGGGTGTTGGCCTTTTAACACCTGGATAGAATATTTGGGTGGAGTGCTCATGCTATGAATCATCCTAGGACAGACACTCCCTTGAAGGAGAAATACCACAGCCAGACAAGTTTCCAGTTGCCTGCTATGACCACGGTCCCCTCAAGGAGCAAATAATTTTACATGTTATAACAGCACTGCCCTGACCCCATGGATACCATCGCCCCACATGGATGTCTGAGCAAACAGCACATTATCTAGCCTGGCTTCAGATGAGGCTCTTGGCTACTGGTTTGCTATCCTAGCTGACCACAGGAGTCATCTGGAAAGCTTATGAATGTCCAAGCACCTCCTTTAGGGAAAAAAAATTAATGGCTTCAGGTAGGGTGAGCTATGCTCTTTTTTTTTCCCCCCCCTCACTGAAGTGGCTATTATGAGATACATTGTGAACCCAGCACTTGGAAGGCAGAGGCAAGCAGATCTCTGTGAGTTCGAGGCCAACCTGCTATTCAAAGTGAGTCCAGGACAGCAAAGACTACACAGAGAAACCCTGTCTCGAAAAACAAAAAACAAAAACAAACAAACAAACAAAGAAGATACATTTTGAACTAAGAACAGAAAATAAGGCATAATATGGCAATGGCTAAGTAACTTCAGGGAACTCGAGACAAGAATAGAACATTCCAGAACACTTTGTTTTATATCAAAAACTTCTCCCCTCAGTTGTTATGAACAACAGACTAATGCTTAGCACCCCTGAGCTGTGTGTGTGTGTGTGTGTGTGTGTGTGTGTGTGTGTGTGTGTGTATGCCTCAAAATATGTGTGCAAGTGTGTGGGGTGAACATGTATGTACAGGGCCATGTAGACATGTGTGACTGTGTGTGACTAGAGGACACAGAACAAACTCTGGTGTGGTTCTTTAGGCTGCAGTCACCTTTTGTGAGAAAGTCTGTCACTGACCTGGAGGACACCAAGTAAGCCAGACTGGCTGGGTAGTGAGCCAAGGGATTCACCCAACTAGGCCTCTCCGGCATTAGAGTCATGCAGGTGTGCTCCCGCGCCTAGCTTGTTAAAGTGGGTTCTGGGGATGACTCGGGTCCTCGTGCTTGCAAAGCAAGTGCTTTACCAGCTGAGCTATCTCTCTTCAGGTCCTTGTTATTATTTTTTTGCATAGTATACAACGCAATCATTTTCATTATGATGTTCTCATGAATAAATGTCATTATACTTTATTTTCTCTACCATCTAACTGCCTTTGCCTGTTCCTCCTGGCCCACTTGTTCCTGTGTCCCTCCCTCCATAGGCTTGTTTTGCTTTCATAACACATGTATTCAAATTTTTATGGCTTTTTGCCCTTTCACTCCGTTACCCTCATTCCCTCCTTTCTTATATTCCCCTTTCCAATTTGATGACTTGCAGACATATGCACATACACTGGCATGCATATATTTACAATGCATGCACACACACACACACACACAAATTGACCTTCCATATATGAGAGAAAACAGTGTATTTTTCCTTCTGAGTCTAGTTTAAATAACAGAATTATTTCCAGTTCCATCCATTTCCCTACTAAGACCATTGTCAAACGGAGCTCATGAGGTTTCCGAGGACTCTAAAGACTCTGAGTAAACAGACCTGATGCTCCCATATTTGCTATTTATTAGCTGTTTGCTGTCATTCTTTTGAGAACTCTCCGTGCAGCATCTCAGTCCATTTATGGAGTAGATAATTTTTTATTAAAATATAGTTACATCATTTCTTTTCTTCTCTTTCTTCCTTTCAATACTTCTTCCTTTCAATACTTCCTTTCAGTATTTATCTTGCCTGATTTAGAGCGGATGTAATGGTTGAAATTGATTATCAACTCAATAAGCCACTGGCCATGTCTGTGAGGGATTAGCTTTTTAAAATGTTAGAGGTTCTTAAAACTTATTTATTCTTTCATAATTTCACACACACACACAACTGATCTTCCCTCCACTGGTTTTTCATATCTTCCTTCCCCTCTAAATAAACACTCTTATTCCAAACAAGCCTCTCCTATTTGTGTGTGTGAGTATGTATCTATGTAGTCAGAGTGTACACGTGTGAGAGTGTGTGAGTATGTGTGTATATGTTTGTGTGTGTGCGCAAGTATGTGTGTGTGTGAATGTGTGAGTGTATGTGTGAGTATGTGTGTGTATATGTGACTGCATATATTTGAGTTTGCTAGTGTACTATTCTGTGTGAATCTGTGTGAGTCTATGAGAATTTGTGAGTATGTGCATGTGTGTATAAGTGTGAGTGTGTGTGTATATGTGATCTGTATGTTTACATATGTGAACCTGTCATCTGTGTGTGTGATCTGTAAGTGTGAGTGTGTTTGTTTTCCACATTATATGTTACTGAGGTTGCTTGCATAAGTGTGTATGTTGGCTTATTTGCTTGAGCAAAAGCAACTTACCTACCAGTGACTACATCATGAAGACTATGACTTTTGTGTCTATTTTTTTTTTTTTCTGAGACAGGGTTTGTCTGTGTAGCCTTGGCTGTCCTGAAGTCCCTTTGTAGACTAGGATGGCCTCAAACTCACAGCAATCCACCTGCCTCCGTGTCCCGTCCAGCAGGACCAGTAATTACGGGGTCGCAAGGGGAGCCATACCTGAAATGATGGGATGAGAAAGAAAGAGGCGTGACGAAGTAGCATTCCTATCAAGTTCTGTTTATTGCATCAAAAGCAAAAGCTTATGTGGTGTGGAGGCAGGAACTAAGCAGTAGGAGGGGCCCGAGAATGTCTCCAGATAATACCATCAGGTTAGGGGAACAGTTTCTCTCTAAGTCCCGAGCTAATCTGCTAAACAACATCTGCGTAAGCTGAAAGGAAGTTATGCAGAGGCTGAAAGAAGGAAGTTATGCAGAGGCTGAAAGAAGAAAGTTATGCTTTGGAACGGGGCATCAGTATTTTTTCATACCAGTAGACTTTTAGCTTTGAATGACCCCGGGCTGGCTCTGAACACCTCTGCCTTCCAAGCGAGTGCTGGGATTAAAGGCGCGTGCCACAATGCCCAGCAACTTTTGTGTCTTAGTAACCTCTATTTGTAACTTCTCAGAAGGCTGCTCTGCATAAGCTCCTCCCTCATCTGTGATATAATAATGTCTTGTGTCATAACCACCATGGGTATGAGTTCATGAGTATAACACCCATATGATGTCCAGAAGACCACATTTCCATGAGGGGTTGGATTAATTAAAGTGTGAAGACCAACTCTAAATGTTTGCAGCACATCCCCTGGGTTTGGGGCTTGGTCTGGATAAAAAGGAATAAGGGAGCTGAGCACCAGTATTCATTACCTTCTGCTCCCTGCCTGTGGATGGTCTGTCACCAGCTGCCTTCAGTTGGTGCCACCAGGATTTCCCCATCCTGATAGATTGTACCCTAGAAACGTCAGCCATATAAATCCTTCCTTCAATAAGTCGTTTTTGTCATAGCAATTAGAAAAGTAGATAGAGAAAATTGAAGGCCTCAGTAGATCTGACAGCATAGTTTGCAGGCTTTTTCAACTGCTCTGAGTGCTGCAGGCAGAACTTAATGGTCCATTCTATTGGGAGTTTGAAGACCAAAGTAATGATGGAGAATTGGAAAATGGCAAATTGAGCTCCTGAGGTTTAAAAAAAAAAAAAAAAAAAAACAAAGAGTCTATAAGTCACTGGGCTGGTTTCAGGTACATGCTGCCATCATGCCTGTGGAGATCAGAGGACAAGTTCTCTCCTCCTACTCTGGGATGCATTTCAAGGATTGAGCTGGGGTCAGTGGGCCTGTGTGAGAATCTCCTTTACACGTGGGACCATCCCACCTGCCCATTTGTTTGCCTCTATAGTCTGAAAGAAATCATGTCCTACTTTCTTGACTTTTACTTTGCTGATAAGGGAACTGTGTTATTCCCACATCTTTTCCTTTGTAGGTGAGTTGGTATTTTTCACTTACAACTTTTAATGTTGTTGCTTTGTATTTTTAATATCTTGACTGTGATATGTTATTGATAGGTTGCTTGCTGGGTGTGTGTGTGTGTGTGTGTGTGTGTGTGTGTGTGTGTGTGTGTGTGTGTGTATGTGTGTTTGCGGGGGCTTCTAAATGCTTTTTTTTTTTCCTTTGGCTTGGATATCAACTTTATCTAGGTTTAGGCAACTCTCTGATATAGTTTTATTGAATAGATTGTCTGTGCTTTTAGATTTTATCTCAGCCTTCCTCATCTACCCTGTGGACTCTCAGGTTGAGTCTCAAATGTGTCTCAGAATGCTTGGCAGTTTTGATCATTCTTATGTGTTTATTTTTCCTGTTACACTGTTGAATGTATTGTGACCTGGGTCTTGTGTTTCCTCCCTCTTATTCTTCTGTTTGTAATCGTTAATGATGCTTTCTTACTGTGTCTTTTATCAGGTTGGTTGAGATCTTCATTTTTAGCATTTCTGGGTTGAAGTTATCTTTTTAACCTGGCTATCATGCAAATAACCGAGACTCTTTTATATCTGTTTAAAAATAAGCTTTACAACACAATCTCGAGCAGTTTAAGTCTATTCTTAACCCTCCATCTTATTTTGTCTTACTCCCAGCAAACATGCCAGCGATACTTGCGCCTTGTAGCTTTTCTCAGCTCCAGCTCCTTCCTGCTGATCCTTCTTGCACCTCCTCTAACACCTCCTCCCCTGGCTGACAGGAAGTCCATCCCTATTCTCTACCCTGCACAGTGATTGGCTGCAAGTTGCTTTATTGGTATACCAGGGAACAACTGAGGAGCAGTGTTTACAAAACATTGGCAGAGAAATCAGAATTTAAACTACACAATAACTTTATGCTGACGTTTCTGTTTTTTAATTTTTATTTTGTTCAGAATTTCAGTTTCATTTTTGATACCTCTTCATGATTTTTTTTCTTCTCAGTATTGGTTTCTCTTTTTATCTACTTTAGCCATCTTTTCTCATCTAGGTACCAAATTGATTTTTCTACTTCATTCATCTACTCAGTTGAATGCTCTATATCATTGATCCTTTAAAAGAAGTAAAATCTGGAGTACTTTTCAAGTATTTCAGCTAAGCCATTATATTCAACCCCTTTCTTCACTTTCTTAGAGAAACAGTTCTCTTCAATTGGCTCAGTAAAAGATGACTTACTCTCAAACTGTTAAGCCTCCTTCACCATGTCTAAAACCTTTACACTCATATGCCACAAAGTTGTCCAGTGCAAATTTATCCACAACTTGAAAACTCACTTAAAATTAGACATCCATGTGGTTTGAATGAGAATGGCCCCATATGCCCATATCATTGAATGCTTAGTCACCAGGGAGTAGAATGCTTTAAAAGGATTAGAAGGATAAAGAGGTGTGGCCTTGGAGAAAATGTGTCATGGGGGTGGTGGGGATGGAGGTGGAAGCTTTGAAGTTTCAAAAGCCCATGCCAGGCCCAATCCCCATCCACCACTAGTTCTACCTCTCTCCTTTCTACCTGCCCGGAAGGATATAAACCTCTCAGCTACTCCTCTTGTGCCATTTGTGCCGCCATACTCTGCACCATGATGATAATGAACCAATCACTGTAACTGTAGGTAAGTCCCCAGTTAAACGCTCCCATTTATGAGGGCTGCCTTGACTGTGGTGTCTCTTTGCAGAAACAGAACAATGACTAAGACAGAAGGCCACATATTCACCAGTTGAAGTAGGATTTGTAGCAGTTGAAGACCCAGGATTAAAGGGGGTTTTGCAGAGAAGTTGAGTCTTGGAATCATAAAGAAAGGCCAGCAGATGCTATTAGTGAATGTGGAGCTCATGTACAGAAGACTCCAGCATTTTGGAGATGTTACTCCCATGGCTGAAGACAACAAAATGACCACAACGAACAGCAGCAGTGGTGGAGTGGAGCCTGCCTTAATTTGGAATAAAAGTTGTGTTTGGGCACTACCTAAGGCAGAATGGGGAAGAGACCCAAGGCCCTTGGAAGAGCCCAGAAGATCATGAGTGATCTTGGACACTGAGTTATTTACACTGTTGTAGTTTGGTTTTGATTGTTCACAATGTGAGTGTGTCCTTATTCTTTCTTCTTGAAGAGAAATGGTATTTAATTTATTTTTGATTTTACAGAGCCCATAGTTGAGAGACTTTAATTTTATAAAAAACTAATTTTGGAGTTTTACAGAGCCTTTGTAATTTTAAAAGACTGTACATTATTAAAGGGACAATGTTTAAAGTGTTTGAATTTATATGGCTATGGAAACTTTTAAGTTTTTAAAATGTTTTCTATTGTGCTGTCTTTATCAATGTGTGATCTTGGTGATAAACAACAAAGGAAAGGTTGTGACTTAACAGTGAGGTGTTTGTGTGTCAAGATGAGAAGAGGGTCAGCTGTGCTTGCTAGTTTCAGGTCAACTTGTCACAAGCTAGAGTTTTTAGAGAGGAGGGAGACTCAGTTGAGAAAATGCCTCCATACAATCAGGCCATAGGTATTACTGAAGGGCATTTTCTTAATTAGTGATAGAGTAGAGGCAGTCAGTTGTGGGAGGCCTCACCCTTGGACTGGTGGTCTAAGAAAGAAGACTGAGCAAGCCATGGGGATCAAGTCAATAAGCAGTCCTTGCCCATGGCCTCTACATCAGCTCTTGCCTCCAGGTTTCTGTCCTATTTGATTTCTTGTCCTGACTTCCCTCAGTGATGAACAGTGATGTAGAAACATAATCCAACTGCACCCTTTCTTTCTCAACTTTTGATCATGGTATTTTATTGTTATAATTAATGCTACTTAAGATAGAAGTTGATACCAGGGACTGGGGCATTGCTGTGACAAGATTCACCATGCTTTTTGTTTGAGGTATATGGAAGATTTTGGGACTTTGTCTAGAAAAGTGGTTGGATGGTTTAAGTGGGTCTTAATGGGCCTTCTTAGTAGAGGCATGGCAGAGAGTGCTGAGGGCTAGTTGAACTGTGAGGGCTCAGCTTAATGAATTTCTGAGGGAAAAATATTAGTAAATGACCTAGAGACCATTCTTGTGGTGTGTTTGCAAAGACTGTGGCTGCTTCTGCCTTTGTCCTAAAAATCTGCCTGAAGCTAAATTGAAGAGCTTTGGATTAATGTCATTACTACTTCTGAATTTACAACATCCTTATAGTGACTGTGGTATTAGTGGTCACTCTTACACAGGTCTATAATGAAAAGGGGCAAGGTGAGCAAGAACTAATACAAAATGTACAGTTTGAGGAGAAATGAGCACTGGAAAATGTAGTATTTGAGCCAAGTCCAGTGTTCAAGGACATAAACAGTTTAAAGAAAAGCCTGGTGCTAGATGGAATAAAGGAAGTGGTGACCTCAAGGCGAGACTCCACCCAGTTAAGCTTCCAATATGTGAAAGGGAATTAAAGAACAGCTTAAACAATGAAGTAAACCATCAAAAACAGAAAGCTGATGCAAATGTAATTGAAAGAGAAGGGCTATGTTCCAATCCCATGAAGCAGTAGAACTTGACAGATTAAGCCGCATGGTTCTGGCTCTAGTGTCAAGGATACAAGAAGGGTCTTGCAAAATCTTCCTCTATGGCTAAAGCAGGCTGCTGGGGCTAGGCTGGTGTCGGGGGTGTCCCTGTATGGGGGCCTTCATTTATGCTTTCTTTTATAAGAGTTGCCTTGGTCTTGGTGTCTTTTCACAGCCGAATAGTGGTGAAGTCAACATCCAAATTCTCTAATCTGTCTTTTAAAGTGCTATAGAGATTTGGAAATACTGGCTCTCATAACTACAGGAGCAGTGGGTCTTGCTGTCATTTATCAAGAGGTTACTGTGACAACCTATGGTTATGGGAGATCAACCGGGAAAGAATAGAGACTTAGACTCAATCCAAATTCAAAATTAAATGAATTTATTCTTACAGCCCCAAAGCCAAATAGCTTGGTGTACATTGCAGGTATGTATGGAACCCACAGCTGGGCAGGAAAATCGCTTTACCCCCCTATGTTGTTTCTCTTTCCAGTTGTATAATAGTAAAAAGACCACTTTATTTTAAAGAAAATGATTGAACGCCTTACAGCAGGAACACCATTATTCTGTTATTATTGCACCCACAGGCCACTATGATCTCACAGGCTTTTCAGGGCAAAGATCAATGGCCCTTAAGGGATGCTTGGTACCATACTATGTTTCATTAGCCATCACAGGGGAGGTAGGTGTAAATTATCACACAGAGCTGAGCACTCTGGGAAAGTGTCTCTAAATGACTGGAATAGAATAAGCAATAACAGTGTCATCAGGGTAGGGCTGGCCATCACATCCCTACACTGTAGGTTATTTTGATGGCATTTTCAGGGAGTCCGTAATGCACAGATCTCTTATTTAAAAGCCACAGAAATTGTTATCAGGCCAAGGTAGGTTCAGCATATTAGACACCATGATACAGAGGCTGACACCATCATATGATACTTTGTATTTAAGGTCAGTATTCAGAAACAGCTGAGTAACATAGCAGGTGAAGTAACAGTGTACATGTGGGAGCAGTAAAGAATTGGCATTTTTTTTTGGCAAGCAAACATGTTATTAGAATAATATTTTGGGGGGAGCTGGAGAGATGGCTCAGTGGTTAAGAGCACTGACTGCTCTTCCAGAGGTCCTGAGTTCAATTCCCAGCAACCACATGGTGGCTCACAACCATCTATAGTGTGATCTAATGCATACTGTATGCATAATAAATAAATAAATCTTTAAGAAAAGAATAATATTTTTGTATATGGTATGTAGAACGGGCTACAACAATTAACATTGAATATGTTGACCTTTAAAACTACTGTTGAAGACAAATGAAATCATTCTGGTGTATCAATATCTAAATGGATGTCCTATTTTATAATTAAAGTGAAGGTTGGACAGTTTGTGCACTGAGGGCAGAATGAGCTAACCCAGGTCTCTACACAACTGAAGCCAGCACTCGTATCTTCCACAGAAGAGCAGATCCAGCATTTCAACATCGCTCCCACAGTGTTTCCAAAGCCACTTTTATGGGGAAGAATTATGAGAGCCCAGGAAATTCTATTTTTCAAAAGATGAGCAAACGCTTCAGAGCTTACAAAATTGACTAAAGAGAACATAGCTGCGTGGAAAAGAAAGCAATGATCAAGACAGCCCTGTGCTGTGAATGGCGTCTAATGTTTTCTGGCAGCTGGTTTCCTTCACTTGAAGAAGGAGCCATTTGAAAAATCACCAGATCATCTCTGAATGCCAAAGAAATCTGTTTCATTTTACATTGGGTGCTTTTCAGTCCTAATCAGAACTTTATTATTGTCAAAGAAGAAGCTTGTTACCAAGGGTTTGATAGGAATAAAAAGGAAAAATGCAGTTTTATGTTTAATTTATGCCCCTTACAAACTATAATTAAAGATCATGGTGCCTTTTGATGTGAAAACCCAACAGTCAATCACTTAGGTAACCAGCTGAATTACTATAAGTTTCCATTTTTTAAAAATCTATTTATTCATTTATTTTTTTTTTTTATTCCTTTGAGCTCTAGAGAACAATGAGCAGGTAGGATTGCCCAATAGCAATCTGGAGGCGTGGCTACTAACTAATGTTCAGAATTATACTCTTTAAATAAATTGCCCCTAATTCTTGAGTGTGCAAATGAGTGGACCTCTGAACCTAAACTTGTTTCTTGTGCCTTTTCTTGGGTGTATTTTCTTACCTTGGTTTGTTTTATTGTATTCCAATGGGTTAGTTTTTTGTTCTGTTTTGTTTTATCTTATTTTATTATCCCTTAGAAGCCTGTTTGTTTTCTATTGAGAGACATAAAGGCGGTGGGTACGGATCAGAGAGGAGAAACTGGGAAGAGTAGGGGAAGAGGAAACCATAATCGAGATATATTACATGACAAAACTTTTTTTTTTTTTCAAGACAGGGCTTCTCTGTGTAGCCTTGGCTGTCCTGGACTCACTTTGAAGAGCAGGCTGGCCTTGAACTCACAGTCATCCACCTGCCTCTGTCTCCCTGAGTGTTAGAATTACAGGCATGTGCTACCACGCCCGTGGAGAAAACTCAATTTTCAATACATTGAAAAAAGAAGAAGAAATACTGCAGTGAGACTAGCTGGGAGAAAAGAATTTAAATGTAATTCTACAAAAACAAGTCACCACATGTACAATTTACCAAAACAATGCACTCTGGCCTTAAAGTTCTTTTAAGAAAAGACTGTGTATGGAAAAAAACCAATTGCCCTTGTAAAAAACCTATGTAAAATTATTACAAACACATTTGCTTTCCATTCTGAATGCAGGCTAGTGTCATTAAACTAGCAGAATTCACTGTTGTTTTGGCTTGTTGTTGTTACAAATTCTTATGGCTTTATTAAGAAAATATTGGCACATTTAAGGGTAAACTGCATATTTCTGTACTTTTTGAGAGTTTACAGAGATTTATTTGCTATAAGTGCTCAGTCATTTATTAATCTACTATAGCAAGTCAACCATCCAGAGACACTGTTATATAAAAGGATTTGTTTTTGAGTACCTAATCATTCTACCTGCACTGTGCATTTGTTTAATTTTCAACCATATTAAATGCTTAGAAAGCAAAAACAAACAGTTCAAACCTCTTGTTTTGAATAGCTTAAGAGGAAGATAGGCATACAAATACCTTTGTAGGAATGCCATGCATAAATTTGAAAACACAAAGCCACAGGTCTCACCTCAGTTTCTTTGGAGGAGGTGAAGAAGGTAGGCGTATTAGCCCAATATTAAGAGGGTTGAGAGCTGCCAGAATCCATGTTTACTTCCATGATCCAAGCTGCCCCAGAGACCTTGTCGATGTCCATGGAATGTGCTGCCTCAGGAAACAATGTGGAAATCCATGATCTGTGCTTCTGAGCTGGTAAGGGCAAGGAAGCTTCTTTTTCAGTGGTATTAATGACTGCAGACTCATAACTGAGAGTGAGAGACAACTGAAGGCTTTTGTGACAGCCTCTCCTCTCCACATCCAAGAAAGTAAGAAAGAAAAGGAAACAGTCCAGACAAGAAGCTACTGATTAGAGTCCTTATAAATGGTGATAAAGATGCTGACTGACACGTAGCTCCTCACAGTTGATGGCTTCCGGTGGGGGGGGGGGGGGGGGAGGGACTCGGTTTTTTTAAGGGGCTGGGCGCTGGGAGTTCGGCCATGCTCCAGTGAGTATATGGACAACACAAATTGGACTTGGTGTCTTTTCCCTTTTGGGGACGGGTATACAAGGGTGGGAAGGTGGACCTGGGAGGAACAGGAAGTGAGTGTGATTGGGGTGCATTGTATATGAAATTCGCAAATAATTTATAAAAATATTATGTTGGGGAAAATAAACTGAGTAATTGGCAAAAAAACTAATTTATGAAGAAGAAGAAGAAGAAGAAGAAGAAGAAGAAGAAGAAGAAGAAGAAGAAGAAGAAGAGGACGAGGAGGAGGATAGTTGGGGAAAAATAAATAAAGACTAACATTGAGTTCTTACAAGGCACACGTGTATTAACTCATTTAGTACATCTCTTCGTCCTATTATCTTGTCTAATCCTTATTTTAAATGCGGGGCATGAAAGCATGGTTAAGTAAGATTAATCCAGTGTTACTTGGCCAGGTAGCAAAGGAAATAGAATAAGATTTTCCTTATTTCTGATTGAGTTAGCTCTAAGATAAACATCAGTTATCAAAACAAGTTCTTTTCCACCCCTGAAGTTTTCCCCGCGCAATACCATCTAATATGCATGAAATGTGACCTAGAGACTTGCAAGGAATTTTCTTTGGAAACAGATGGTAACTGCCATAGCCTCCACTTGCAGAGGGAGCCTGGTTGACTTCTCACTTCTAACCTAGCCGGCAGAGAGTCAAGACTATAACTGAAAGAGCCGCATAGGCTTTTCAGGTAATTGGGACTATAGAAGTCCTGTGTCATCCCGACTCCTGGGATAGTTTCTCTAAGCTATAAACTGGAAAGTCAAAAGCAAGGGGTCAGTGTCAGCTTCAGAATCCAACCTCTCACATCAGGTGAGGGAGGTTTATGCTATTTCAGGGCCAGTTAAAGGTCATGTGAAAGAATCCACATAAGGTCTTTTGGACTTTCCCATCAGCACTATCTGCAGGGGCAAGGAGCTTTTAAGAGCTTCACCAGCAGAAAGGTTGGGATTTTTGTCATCTCCCAGCCCACACAAGGGCAGCGTCTTTCCTCTTATGTTGGGTCTGCCGATCTGGAACCATCCACCCGGCAAGCAATGGGAACATACCTGTCTTTCTTTTCTTTCCTGCCCAAACTCCCAGGAGAGAATTAAAGTAGAAAAACAAGTGAGTGGATGAAAAGAAAGCAGACGTCATAAAGAAAGGGTGTTGCCACTTGCAACTTCACCGTCTCCCTCACAGAAGACTGACAGCCAGACACTGACGCAAACTTGACCCTGGAAGCAATGAGCTGGTTGGTGTCACAGTATCAAGATTCTGGCTCGCATCTTACGTGATTCTGCTTTCCCCAGAAGTGCCCAAATGCTACCAGGCACTGCTGTAACTCCGTGTCTGGGGGATAGAGGGCACCAAGCCGGAAGTGCCTGCTTCTTCACCGGAAGGTCTGAGCAGAAAAGGATGAAGTGAGGGGTCTGGAGTTCCTCTTCCATCATTACCATCAGGCTCTAGATAAGGAAGGGTAGAGAGCAGAACGAGATTAGTGACACAGGATTTTTGGTCTAGTGGGGTTGGATGGGGGGGGGGGGGGATTGGGGGAGAAGATTTTCTCTGCAATAAGTGTTACAGATCTCCGATAAGCACACAAGAGAGAAAGATCCTCTCTGCAATAGCATAGTGTCACAGCTCTTTTAGCTGGACTGCCAGCAGGAGGCCAAGCAGCAGTAGGGAGCTCATTGCTCTAAAACCAAGTAAGAGTCAGGTGGCATTGGAGGCCTGACCTGACTCGGGTGAGACCAGCGGCTGCTTCAGGAACAGCCAGTAGCCTGCTGCCACAGATAGGTACTGTAGTGAGATGGCAGTGGTTCGATGGAGGCTTGCTGCCTTGGAGAGCTTCAGAGGCAGGGACCATGGTAGCTGTGGCAACTGGCCACAGTGTCTGGGGTCCAGCAATGAATTCTTCAGGGAGAAAGAGCCTCTTTTCCCCTGTTACTGCTCAGAATAAATAGTCAGTCTCATATGATGTTTGGTGAAATAGATGGTGCACATGTGCTTTTTTTTTTTTTTTTTTTCCATGTGAAACAGGGACTTATAAACCTTGGGCAATGGGGGAGGGGTTTTGAGGATACATGCATCTCATTGGTTGGGACTAGGATGCTGAGGATGCTCAATTTCCATGGAGAGAAATAACAGATGACAAGCTTACATGGCTCACTACCTGTAACCAATCATTTTGAGATTGTGTCACATGTTCCTAAGGCGGGCATGAAAACAGGGAGAGATGTTTGTCCCAAACCTTCCATTCTCAGGATGAGATTTTAAAATCCCAAGTTCAAGATTTCTATGGTTTGAATGTGCTCCATCTTGCTAGTTCCATGCAACTCCTCTGGAGGCATGGTCCAGGAGCCCCACAGTCTTAGAAGGATACTATAGTTTTCCAATTCAATTTGTGCATTAGTTAGGGTTGCCATTGCTGTAATAAAACACTATGATTAAAGCAGGTTGGTGAGGAAAGGGTTTATGTGGCTTACACTTCCACAGCACTGTTAATCATTGAAGGAAGTCAGGACAGAAACTCACATAGGGCAGAAACCTAGAGGTCTCAGTGGGCCCTCCCCTCACCCCATCTGGCCTCACAATTCCATATTTTTGTAACCGGCATCACATAGTCCTAAAAGAAAATACAGGCCTGACCTTTCCTGATAGGAAGCAGAGGGATTTCCAGGAATTACCCCCACCCAGTGCTGGGATCTTTGCCTCCAACAAATGGCTTTTAACTATACCTTGGTTCAGTCCCCTCACACATAGGATAATAAGTACTCTTTTCCTCCCTGTGATAAGGGCCCCATGTTACTGAGGCATTGTACCACTGTATGTAGATGAAGTATCCTGGTACCCTGAGCCCTAGGGAGTCAGACACAGCTACTTTCACTGCCCAGGGTTTAAAAATTCCTAATTTACAAGTAAAGTTGCCTTTGGTTCCTCACTCCAGCAAAACCATCTGAGACTCCATTTGTTCCAGGGGCGGGGATGGGGGCAGGGTAACCACCGCTGGATGCTCAGTGATCAGGCAGCAATGTTGGAACTGCCTTTTTTTTTTTTTTTTTTTTTTTGGTTTTTCAAGACAGGGTTTCTCTGTGTAGCCTTGGCCATCCTGGACTCACTTTGTAGACCAGGCTGGCCTCGAACTCACAGCGATCCACCTGCCTCTGCCTCCCGAGTGCTGGGACTAAAGGCGTGCGCCACCACGCCTGGCTGGAACTGCCTTTCTAGATGCTGGGGCCTGCTTGATGACTGTAGATAGTTTGGTGCTGACCCCTGGGGAAGCACTTGCTGAGCCTGAGTCTCACTCTGTCTGCCTGCAGATTTTGGGCATCCATCCAAATCCCCTACCAATCCAATGTGGAACTACTACTACTACTACTACCACCAATAACAATAACAATAACAACAGCAACAACAACAACAATAATAATAATAATAATAATAATAATAATAATAATAATGATAATAAGGAGGAGGAGGAGAAAAAGAAGAAGAAGAAGAAGAAGAAGAAGAAGAAGAAGAAGAAAAGAAAAGAAAAGAAAAGAAAAGAAAAGAAAAGAAAATGCTCTAAAGGCATGCCTACAGCCCAGTGTTATGGAGGCATTCTCTTAGTTGAGATTCCCTCCTCTCAAATGGCTAGCTTGTGTTAAGTTGTCAAAAATCTATCCAGCACAGATTGTGTCCTCATGTAAAGCAAATGGAAGATTTTAATCTAAAAGTTAGAGCAATGGGTCTGTGAAGGCCTCATCATGGAACGGGATATTTACTGCCCCCAATTAAAGTGTAGCAGCAATGGGAGCAATGCACGTGGCTACACTAAATACATGTCCCAAGATTAACCTTCAAGTTAAACCAGATGAAGTCACAGCGTCCAAATCTCTTTATCTCTCAAAACCAGACGGACCTCCAAATATCCTGTTGGGTTATATTCCCTGACAGATAACCCATGATAAGACTCCATGCTTCTGTAAGCCTGACTTGTCTATATATAAATGACTTGTCTAGCAGAGAGAACTAAAATTAGAATAATTATAGTTAAGCTGTGGTCATGAATCTTGGTAGTTAACCTTTCATCTGTAAAGTGTATTAAATCCCTGTGTTGTTTGCCTTATATGGTTTTCTTTTGCTTTTGCTTTTCTCCTTTCCTCTTTGTGTGTGTGTGTGTGTGTGTGTGTGTGTGTGTGTGTTCGTGTGTTCATACGTGTTTGAAGCCGTATATGTGCCTGAAGTGGATGTCTGATATTGTTCTCCATTGCTCTACCATATTTTCTCCCATGTAGCTGCGATCCAGACCTGATTCTGATTAGCTTCCAGTATCAGACAAGAACAGCTAAAAGTAGGGTGGTATGTCTGTATATTACCCCCCTTATTATTTGAGGAAGGATCTCTATATTCAAATGCAGAGCTCACAGACAAGGCTAGTCTTGCTGTGGTGTTCCTTTCCTTTTCTTTTTCTCAGGCTGAAGAAAATAAACTCATGGTCACCAAACATTATATGTTTTCTGGGGATCTGAAACTCTAGTCCTATTGCTTGCATAGAAATCCATTAATCACGGAACCATCTCCCAGGCCTTGTGTGATTGCCTGAAAAATAACATATTTATAAAATATGGTAGGTAATTGATATAATGGAATGAAACATGCATAACCTTAATAATAATAATAATAAATGTATAAGACAACATGGACAATAGAAAACATCATATAATTTAGAATATTACCCCAAACACAATAGCTCTGTGTGTGTGTGTGTGTGTGTGTGTACATGTGAGTTTTGCCTTTATATAAATACCTGACTAATGTAATTCCCAGTCATTTTCTGAGAATATTGGGTATGGACCTGACCAGTATCAATCATCCTGGCCAGTATTTAATAAAACTTGCTTCAAGTTTGTCTCCAAAGTATAGCAGTGCTCCTATTCTCCTCACAGTGTGATCAAAACTATAAGTAACATCAATGATTCTTTCTTGTTCACCAAGTTTGACTTCCATGGTTTTCTTTGCTGTGTTGTTAGTTCCTTATCACATTCCTCAAGACGGTGTCTCCCAACAGAAAAGAAGAGTGCTGCAGCCCTGCTAAATTCATCCTCCTCCCCCATTTAAAAAAATCTTAGAAACAAATGTGGGTTTTCTACGTTGGTTTTGGTACCAAATCACCATATACTTGTCAGTTAACAAGTCACTTTCCTATTAAGCTTGCTCTCTTCAGCTAGAAGATCATAAAGTATCCTTGGTGTCTTTCCAGGCTTGTCTCTGTTGAACTTCCAGTTCATGGTGGCCTCTGAATGGCAGGTTATGACTGGTTTCAGAGAAAGGGAGCATAGTGGAAGTGCTAGCTATGGTAGAAACAGACTGTGCCCCTTGACTAGCCACTGTTACAAAGCCAGCCCCTGGACCTTACTCACAGACTTACACCCAGATGCACTGGGACATTTCAGACAGGCATATGCTGAAGTTGATGTGCCACCTTATCAAGAAGTATCTAAGAAGCTTTGATCTATACTCGGGGAGAAAGAGCACAGGCTATGAATAAATATACAACCTGATCACACTACTCTGTTCCCAAAATGTCCGAAGAAAGTCAGTCTAAAGGGAAAGCCGCTGAAGAAAACACTGAATTTATTTCTGACTTTTAATGTTCTTATCAGAAATCCTTAGTTAATTTTGGCACAATCTTTTAAGGGAAGGATCACAAATTTTGTCATTTAAAATGAGGCCATGAAAAAAATACAAGGATAAAGTCTAGGTTATGTCTTTGATCCTCCAAAATTACAGAAGCAAATCTCTGGAAAAACTCAACCTTTATGAGTCTGCAATAGGCGACTGAGTGACAGTTATGTCATAAAAATATTTCTAAGAATTAAACTGGTCTCTGGACCAGTCTTAAATTCCTGTACAATGTGACCTTGAGCTAAGGGTTAACTACCTAACCTTTTAACTTTAAACCCTCTGCTTCTGTAAACAATGCTTCCTTTCTGTATAATCACAACTGTGGGTGGATTTTCCCCCTCAAAAACTCAAACCACGGGCATGGTGCCTCATGCCTTTTATCCCAGCATTCGGGAGGCAGAGACAGGTGAATTGCTGTGAGTTCAAGGCCAGCCTAATCTATGAAGTGAGTCCAGGACAGCAGGGCTACACACACACACACACACACACACACACACACACACACACACACACACAGAGAGAGAGAGAGAGAGAGAGAGAGAGAGAGAGAGAGAGAGAGAGAGAGAGAGAGAGAGAGAGAGAGAGAGAGAGAGAGAGAGACAGAGAGAGAGAGAGAGAGAGAGACAGAGACAGAGACAGAGGCAGAGACACAGAGGGAGACAGAGACAGAGAGAGACAGAGACAGAGAGACAGAGAGAGACAGAGCCAGAGAGAGACAGAGAAAGACAGAGACATCTTGGAACCCTCACACCCCCCTCAAAAAAACCCTCCAAAGAGAAAACAAAAACAAAAGCCTCAAATCATCTCAAGGCTAGGCCTTCTTACTGCTAATGTGCTTGGGACAGTCCCACTGGCTGTTAGCAGACTCCATTCAGCTTAGTCAGGGCTCTTGGGAGTTTTTCTCTTCAGGTATGCCATAACAAGACAGAACTTGAAGTCTGAACAGCTTTCACATGCAGTGTTGAAGCTAATGTCTCTGGCTTCCTTTATGGGGATAGAGAAAGGAAGCCTTCAGCCATGACTCTGTGCTATATTCGACAATGTAATTCATTTCTTTCTCGGAGTAGATAGCAAACTTGAGAGTGAGGAGACATTTCCTCAGAAAGTGAAGAGCAATGATTTAAATGCAATTGTTTCTTTCTAGATAGCAAATGGTGTGGGGGTTGCTATGGCTGTGGAGAAAGGGGAGACACAGAAAATAATTTCCTAGACCTTACAACATAGCTCAAGGGCTCTGTGCAGGAAATGCCCAGGACTGTAGGGTAAGCAAGGAGACCACTACCACCCTAGTTTTTATGCACACGCGAGCGAGCACGTGTGTGTGTGTGTGTGTGTGTGTGTGTGTGTGTGTGTGTGTGTGTGTGTGTGTATGCTTGCAGAGGCTCTGATAATGGTCAAGTGCTAAAGGACCTGAAGTGAGGCTATTGTTTAACAATCAGTAATTTTTTTTTTAAGATTTATTTATTATGTATACAGTACTCTGCCTGTGTGCACACCTGCATGCCAGAAGAGGGCACTAGATCACGTTATAGATGGTTGTGAGCCACCATGTGGTTGCTGGGAATCCAACTTGGGACCTCTGGAAGAACAGCCAGTGCTCTTAACCTCTGAGCCATCTCTCCGTGCCCCTCATTATTTTTATTATATAGGGAATTATTACTCAGGAATCAGGAGGACAGCCTGTAACTCTTTGGCTGATTAACTTTAACCCTGGTTTAATGAGTGAATCCTTATCTATTGAAATGTACATGAATTGAGGAACTATCTAAATATGTCACTCAAACTTGATTTGGGACATAAGTCATGAAATATTTCTTTTCAAAAATCAATTTTGATTATAAGGTGATGCCTTTTAAATTCTCTTCAAGTTCTTTTAAAAACATTAGCGTCATCACGGGTAGTGTATAGTATTTCAAGGTGTCTGATTGGGAGTAAATGACAGTGTCATCCACTTTCCTTTTAACAAGTATATTTACAAAAGAATCAAACAGCAGAGACAGGGTGAGAGCAAATGCTGGACAGACTGAGCTTGGAGGGTTTGGGGGTTCTTGGGGGGAGAGGGCTTACAAACTATGGCTTGACTCAGAATAAGCGAAGTGCCTTGCTCTGTTATCTGAGGTGAGCTGAGATTTCTAGACCAACCCACATGCTCAGAATAAACTCCTTTTAGTGACTGCAGGGAGAGCTGAGCGGTGTGCCCGGGAATCAGCATTTAACTCCGTCACAGAGCTTGGTGGAGCAAGAACAGGAGCGCTGCCTCAGGACTCCCAGAAATGTGAGAATATTGTTATGTTTTTGAGTGAAAGATCTGAGATTACAGAGAGTGAGGAGGGACTCAAGGGCTGAGTTCCATTCATTCTTATACAGCTGATGGTAAAAGAAGCCCAGCACAAAGTGACTTGTAGAACATATCAAAACTAGTTAACCCCTTGCAGAAGCATCGAATCCAAAGTGTTTCGACTTTCTGCCAGAAGAGTTATATATGTATATATCTATGAAATATAAGTTCACTTTAAAGAAAACATGTATATGGGGCCAGGCATGGTGGCTCATGCCTTTAATCCCAGAACTTGGGTTGGCAGAGGAAGGTGGATCTTTGTGAGTTCAAGGCCAGCCTGATCTACAAAGTGAGTGCCAGGACAGCCAGGGCAACACACAGAGAAACCCTGTCTCAAAAAGAAACCCAAAAATTTA
Source organism: Acomys russatus (assembly GCF_903995435.1). NCBI lineage: Eukaryota > Metazoa > Chordata > Mammalia > Rodentia > Muridae > Acomys > Acomys russatus. Next base: position 11,035,596 of record NC_067144.1, on the reverse strand, counting down.
TATGCGTGTGCGGGTGGTATGCATGCATGTATGTAGACATGTTAAAGCGTGTGAGTGGAATGTGTATGTGTACAAGTTGTATGCATGTACATGCTGAGGGCAGTGTGTGACATCAGCAGCTTCATTTGACTGTGCTCCTGCTCACTTATTGAGACACTCTTGCTTGAGTCTGAGATTGATGATTCCACCAGTCTAGCTCACTACCAAATTATCTCTGCTTCATAAACCCTTGGGTCAGTGGGGTATTGATCTGTACACTGGACTATATATGGGGTGCTTGAGGTCAGAACTTGGTCCTCACACTTTCAAAGCAAGTGTTTCCCCCCCCCCCCCCCCCGCACCCGAAATCTTGTTTTGTTTTGTTCTTAGTCACCCAAAGACCACTTGCTAGAATGTAGACACAGTGCGGAGACCTGAGCAGCCTTCTTTTCTGCAGGAGGTTTTGGGGAGGAAAAGCATAAGGTTTCTCTCTCTGAATAGATTTCCGTTTGGGCGAAATGCACTTGGCCAGATTATGGTTCAGAAGCAATCTGAAAGGAAACGTAGAAGGGATCTGTAGGAATGTCTGGGTAAAGAAGCCACCCACAGGCTGGTAAAGAATAATTGGTAGCCACGTGACCACAATTCTATGTTTGCTTTAAGGAGGAGCCAAGAGGAGTAGCAAAGTCAGAATTTAAAGTACCATGGGTAAGTGAGTCCCACACCGGTGAGTCTAATAAATTTAAGGTTTATTTTTTTAATTTGTATGAATTCTTTTAAATAATTACAGTAAGTAAAATACTAATTTGAATAAGATACGTTTGGTACTTCAGCTTTGACAGTTTAGTTGTGTCTCTAAGATTTTGATGAATGGTTTAAAATTTTGCGAAATAAAGTCAACACCAATTTCTTTAGTAAAAAGAAAACAAAAGTTTTTCTTTCTGCCTTTAGATGTTCTATGTGTGTGTGTGTGTGTGTGTGTGTGTGTGTGTGTGTAGTCTACTTTATCTTCTTATTTTTTACTGTAGCATTAATACTAAATTATACTGAAGGTTAATTTCTGTAACAAAAAAAATCACATTTTGGTAAATACTTTGTAATTAAGATTTATATTTACCCAACAGCAGTTTCTTCAACATTTTCATCAGACAAGGGTGCTCATTGATGAAATGTTGAGATTGGTAGGGGTGGAGAAGGTCTTCCTTCAGTTGGTTGAGATGAGCCATTCAAATACTCAGCATTTTTAGATCACAAAACAGAAGGTGAAACAACGGCAAGGGAAAGAAGCAAAGGTACTAGGCCAAGTGCACCCACAGGTTTCCTCATTCATGGCGTGGATCTTGATGAGCAAAGTCAAAAAAGGTGAAAATGATTGGCAAAACGGTCTAGAATTAGCGAGGCAGGCAGCTGGCAGTAGAATTCATGGCTTCTTGACAACTAAACCTTTGCTGTCTCTTTAATTCTCTGTAATCCCACCATAAGAAGGCTCGGAGGCTTTCAGGAAATGGCTAGAAAGCTTACTAGCCTTATGTCCTGTTGTCAGGCAGCATTTGTGCCTTTTAGACTCTGGGACAAAAAAGAGACTATCCTTGATAACAAGGGTTTAGGTTTAGATTCAAGCACAGTTCTAGACCTCTTGTTTTTTATATCCCATCTGCTCTTGCTAATTTCTATTGCTGTGACAAAGCACTGACCAAAACCAACATAGGGAGGGGCTTGTTTTGCTTACATTTGCACATCATATCCATCGTTGAGGGAAGTCAGGGAAGGACCTTGTGCAGTTCCTCAGGGAGTATCTGAAGCAGAGACCATGGAGGAAAGCCTCTTACTGCCTTGTGTTGGAAGGACCCTGCCATTTGAGGCTGCAGTCCTCCCAGCCTGAATAGCTTTTCTGAGCTAGATGGAGCTTCCTTTCCCCAGCAGGGCTTCCTATTTGCTGCCTGACCTCATCTGGAGAGTGTCTTTAGGCACAGATGTCCCTAACCATATCTGGTTATATGGCCTTTGACACAGTTCCCTGCTAGCTCTCCCCTTCCTGAGCCTATAAGATCATTAGGTACTGCGTTCCCATTCCGATGATAGGAGTGTGCTGCCATACACAAATCAAGCATCTGTGGAATGCTTAGTTCCAACCAATTACCTCCACCTGTCCTGGAAGCACTGCCCCAACTCACCAAGGACTATATAGCCTTTGTTCTCCTTAAACTATCTACCTGAAGTGAACAATGACCTCCTTTGCAGCCTTCTGAGTCCCGCACCTTGCCTTCTGCACCTCTTGCTTTCATTGTCTCAGGCCAACAGACCCTAGGGAAGAGGAGACCATAAACTTGCTTCCTCTGGCTCACTTGACAACCTTTGTAACATTGCCTGGTGGACCCATCTTTCCAGGGATGGCACCACACACAGTGGTCTGGGTTCTCCCACATCAATCAGCAATAAAGAAGTACCCCACAGACCACTGTGATGGTGGAAATTTCTTGACTCAACTACCCTTTCCCAGTACAGCTACCTCTTCATTTGTAAATTTGTATATTTGATCTCTTAATTTTTCCATATCCCACAACATTAAGAATCAAATAAAGTTGCCAAGCAGTGGTAGCATAAGCCTTTTCTCCCAGAGCCTGGGAGGCAGAGGCAGGCAGATCTCTGAGTTCGAGGTCAGCCTGGTCCACAGAGTGAGTTCCCGAACAGCCAAGGCTACACAGAGAAACCCATTTTCAAAAAGATAAATCAAATACAGTTACAGAGGATATCTATCTGGCTCAGAATATTTAATTGTATTTGTTGGACCTAAACAAAGATGAGAATTTAACACCATAGGGGAACTTGGTGTAAAATCTCCATGAGTCAGTATTGTGATTATTCTTACACTTTCTATCTTTGAGTTTCTATCTAGATCTCCCAGAAACGCAAAAGCACATTAAGCTCTTTTTCTGGAAGTGAGTTCAAAACATCATTCTTTTCAAATGAGCTTCTCCACCCTTTTTCCACTGGGCTTGGCCAGAGAGACAAGCATTTCAGTTTTGCCCTAGACAGACAGACCCAGGGCAGAGTCATTCACAAGCCCTGCCAGAAGTGGGCAGGTCAGCGCCTGAGGGAGGATTCTGACATGGTCAGAAAAGTATGGTGGGCCACACTTAGGCTACCCCAAACAGCTGGAATGCAGCTGTCCAGCGACAGAGATGGAACACTATCAAAGTTGTTTGTCTTTTCCCCCTCCCCCCCTCTCTGACCCGTCTCTCTTTTGGTTTTCCAAGACACGGTTTCTCTTTGTAGACTTGGCTGTCCTGGATTCCCTTTGTAGACCAGGCTGGCCTTGAACTCGCAGATGTCTGCCTGCCTCTGCCTTCCCAAGGGCTGGGATTAGAGGCGTGCTGCACCACTGTGTCTGGCTTTCTCCCTATCTCTTTCTCCATATTATCTTCCCTTCCCCTTCAATACTTACAGTCCCCCTCTCAAACTTCCCATTTCCCCTTTCATACAACCTACTACCTCTGGGGTCACCTCACCCTGTCCTTTTATGCTTTCCTGACTTTTGCATTTCCCCCAGGTTACTCTGTCACATTAAGAGATTTCTACCACTTTGATTTTTTTAAATCATGTTTTATGAGTAAACTATTTGGTCTTCAGCAGTAGGTTCTTACAGTTAAGTCCTGGGAGGCAGCCATCGGTTCCCCCAAACATAGAACATTGTGGCTGATCTGGTTATTCCCCTGAATAGGGGAACCATAGAGGAACGGAGGGGTGCTGCTTACTGACTTGCTCTCCATGGCTTGCTCAGTTTGCTTTCTTACATAACCCGGGACTACCAACTCAGGCATGGTGTCACCCTTGGTGGCCTGAGCTCTCCTGCGCTAATCAATAATTATTAAAATGCCCTACAGGCATGCCCACAGGCCAATCTAATGGAAGTAATTTTGAAGTTTAAGTTTTCTTCCCAGGTAACTCTACCATGTGGCAAATTGACTAAATAAATAAATAAATAAATAAAGCCAACACAGAAAGTTACAGTAAAAGTGCTTTACTCAAAGGGACTCTTGAAAGTTAAGTGATAGTTAGTCCTTGTGAAAAAAACAGCCTGTCATGCATGACAGCCAGGCTGTAAGACTGCATTCCCATGTGAGTGTTGTTTTTAGGTGCGTATATTACCTTAGGAATAATTAGCATTATTTTTTTTTAAATCCTCCTCCCTTTTTGTTGTTTAACAAAATATGAGTCTCCCAAGGAAGGGAGTTAGGACGTCTCCATGCCGTGAGCACAGAGGTGCAGTGTGCCTGTGATTTGTTTAGTTTGGAATTTTAAAGCTTCATCAAGAATGAAGGTAAAGTACGGGACGGAGCTATTAAGAAAATTGGAAAGAAGCAGGCGGTCTTGGAATGTGGCAGCCCTGTTTGATTTTAAAGGTAGGTTAAATATTAATTTTTCTTAAAAAAAAAAAAAAGCACTCGCCCTCATCATCTAGGAAGGGCCTTTCTCTCTCACTCTCTTATGTTGACAGAAGGTTGATGGGCATGTCACACTAACTTGGTTGGATGAGAAGGAAAAAAAAAAAACAAACAAACAAACCGAAAAATCAAAACAAAACAAAAAAAACCAAACAAACAAAAAACCCAACTCAGATGATCCGATTTGTGTAAGAGGAAAAAAATATCTGCCAAACAGCTCCCTGTCGCCAGCATCAACAGCAGCTGAAGGCAGGCTGAGTTGTTGCACAGTGAGAATTATTCCTTTCATTTCAAAGGAATCAGATGTTTGGGGCACACAAGAGCCCTGGCTGGTTAAACTCGATCAAAATAAGCTAGTATCGCATTTGCTTATGGAAAGCGTTGATGAAATCCCCTGCTGAAGTCTGAGTACAGGTTCTGTTCCCTCAGAAAGCTTTTATAAGGAGGGGAGTCTCTCAGCTGGAAACTCTAAGCTGCTTCGGAGAGCCCAAAAAGCATGTGAAGACCTTCTCTTTCCAGAATTCCTTTCTTCTGATGGAAGCCTGCAGCAAGTGCGCCTTAGCTGTTGATGACTTACAAACAGAAGTCAGGGGAAATTCGAGCTTCTGTCAAGATCCATTCCAAATATAATAAAGAGGGAGATGATTGGATGGCTCTTCACGGTTTTGGATGAGCTGTCTTGTGCCTTGGCGTTCTTTGAATTCACAAAGATCGGGGATGAAAAGTGAAGCTCCCAGCTCTCAGTTCAGTAGCTCCTGTCTCAAATCATAGCCTTTCTTTCTTTCTTTCTTTCTTTCTTTCTTTCTTTCTTTCTTAATTTCCTCTACTTCCTCTCTCTCTTCTTCCCTCCCTCTCCCTCCCTCTCCCTCTTTCTTTCTTTCTTTTTCTTTCATGCCTTACATTCATTTTTCTTTCACCTTCAAAAGGAAGCAGTTCTTAAAAAATGCAACCGCCCAGCGTTCCGTGACGCCTTGGTATGTGCAACTAAGCATCTTCTCCCTTCCATGTCTGTCCCTCCTGTGCTGTGTGGCTTGTAGGTCTCAACCTTTTCATTTGCATATGGGGATGAGACAAAGCTTGCAGTGCCAAATTACATTCTGTTGCCAGGGTCCCGAAGTTCAGCTCTGGCACTGAATTCCTCAGGCTTGTTAACCTTATCCTGTGGCAGACTTACCCTGCACCTTACAAGACACTCAGCGCCATCCTTGCTTCTACCTGCGAGACTCTTAACTGTGTGCTATCCCTTCCACAACCCAGACTTGCAAGGAAGATGGTGTCCATTGTCAACTATGCCTGGGTGGGCACAGTCCCTGTCTGAGAACTACTGGCCTTCAGAATTGACTTGGTATCCCTATAGAGCTGAGTGAAAACCTGAGCCAGGCTTGATTCCATTTCAAATGCTATGGTCTTTGCAGTTTTTGTTGTTAATTTATTTTCTGATAATATTATAAAGTTCAAGAAAAGCCATTTTTGAGGAATGAGACAATAACGTGTGGATTTAAAACTTGGGCATCGCTAAGGAAATTGTTGGAAGAGTGCTTTTGGGGTTCTGCCACGGGTCTAATAAACAAGGAAGCGTGACATGGGCTCAAACTCTTTTGATCCATTTAAAAAGAGAAGTCAAATTGAGCATTGGGGCGGGGGGCAGGACAGAAAGAAGGACAGCACAAAACCCAAATTCTCCATCATCTCAGACTCATGAAAGAGCCTATACCAGACCAACAGTGGTCTCAGCCTTGGTTTCAGAATAGAAACATCAGGGAAACTTCTGCAAACTCCATTGGTTAGGCTGTACACCATAGCAATTAAATCAGAATCCTTTGGAGCTGGGGACAGATATAAATGTTTAAGCTCATCAGGCCATTTCAATGTTCGGAAAAATCTGAGGCATTAAGTGGCTTATCTAGCATTTGCCGTGCAGAAACGTGATACACAAAATGCTGGAAACACATGTCACAACTGGGAGCCAGGAGACGGTTTGTGGACTAGGGGGCTATAGCCTTTTTGATTTTGCCCAGTGTCTTTTCTCCCAAGTTTCCGTAGCTCTGCCCCACCAGAAGGTTCAGCTCCAATGAATTCAACTTAGTATGTTTCTCCTCTTCTTCCTCCTCCCCCATTTCTTCTTCTTCTTCCTCTTCTTCTTCCTCCTCCTCCTCCTCCTCCTCCTCCTCCTCCTCCTCCTCCTCCTCCTCCTCCTTCTTCTTCTTCTTCTTCTTCTTCTTCTTCTTCTTCTTCTTCTTCTTCTTCTGTTTTTGTTTTTTTTTGAGACAGGATTTCTTTGTGTAGCCTTGCTGTCCTGGACTCACTTTGTAGACCAGGCTGGCCTCGAACTCTCAGAGATCCGCCTGCCTCTGCCTCCCGAGTGCTGGGATCACAGGAGTGCGCCATGGCACCAGCTATACTCCACTTTCTTATCTTGTATCAGAGTCTTGCATTTTGTGTTAGTCTCCTGTGTGGCACGGTGAACTCCCAGAAATAAGGTATAACATTATCTTCTTTCCCCCACCATACATACATCAGGGGTAAACACCATGTAAAGATATTAATTTAACGACACAATTCAGTGATACAGAACTATCTCTTTTGTAGAGTTAAGATATACAAAAGCATCTCGGCATTTGGTCTGTGTCCCAAACACCATTTTCTAGCCTATGTGCTTCAAACGCTTTTCCTAGTGGATTGATAACGTTAGACCGTAGCATCTTTATCTGAGCAGGTCATCACCAGGAGAATAAGTCTGTGCTCATCTTGGTGCACTGAGCATCCAAAGGAGGCTCCACACCAGCGCTTTGCCATCAGTAGAGGTAGACAAATTAGAGAACTTGGTGGAAAAATAATATGCACAGAAAATCAGTTCTTCTGAGACTTCTATAGCCAGGGCTGTTCATGGCCAAAGTGGTGAGAAATCCAACAAAAAGTAAGTGGGAATGGATGTGACACTCTGGCCACCTTTTTGCCTAGTGGTCATTTCATGCCGGAGATTTCTTTGGGAAATTCAGGTCATCTGGACAATAATATGTGGTTCTTTCCCATTGGTTACCCAGTGGTCCAAGACTAAGGTGAGATTCCCATAGAAAGTTCCAGACAAAGAGTTCCTCCCAAGGATTTGCAGGCTGGACTCCAGAGTCTAGCACACACCCCCCCCCCCCCCCCCCGCCCCCGAGAATGTGGAGCCAAGGGACAGAAAAAGAGGAGAACACCTCGGCTAAGAAGGTATTTATGACCCAGCAGAAGGGGAGGAACAGGAAAGCCTCCAGCTAGCTCCTTGGACTCTGGCAGCTGTTTCTGTCAGCTTTCCCATTTCTAGACTGATGTTCATTGCTGAAGTCCCGCGATATTGGGTTTGTTAAACTGCTTCTTTGTTTAACTCTCACAATAGGGATTTATGTCTGAATATCACTGGACATGTTGGGTATCTGGCTGCGTTGGAAGAGGTAACCAAGGCTCAGCTGCACTAAGTCACACATTTGGAAAGCTGCCAGAGGCAGAACCTACGTACAACGTCACCTTCCTCCAGCGGTCTGAACAGGAAACACGGATTATTTATCGTTCTTTCCATAGTGCAGTCCACACACTCAATGCAGGACTCATCCACACTCAGCCAAAGAGGGAGGGAGACCCTGCCCTAGAGGAGGGCAGGACGCTTCTGTTATTCCTGAGGCCCAGAGTTAGGTCCATCCTTTCCTTGTTCTTAGCTGTATAAACTTAGGCAAAACACTTTCTCCCCAAAGCTACTCAACTGGCCTGAGCCCCTCCCTCTTTCTAGAGCTTTCCAGCCAGGCTGAAATGGACCTTCATGTTGCATATGGGGGCGAAGGACTGCAAAGAGCAAACTCACATAAACTCCAGGGAACCGACCGCGAGCCTCACTTCCCCAAGTGCAGAAGAGAAAGCAACACCACCCTCTTCTGCCACCCACAGGGGACCCCACAGACAAAAACTTGTCCGTCCCCCCACCCCCCACCCGGGGTCGGCCTCTCGCGGTGCTAGCTCTCAGGCTACTGGAGCGCGGCTCGCGGAGGCACGGCGGCAGGAGGAGCGTGTGAGCTGGAGGGCGTCCCTTTAAGGGCCGCCAGGCGGGCGAGCCTCCGCCTCCAGGACCGCAGCGTGCCGGCGGTCACCTGGGGCTGTCGGGCAGCAAGATCGCGGGCGGGACAGGCACAGGCGCGCTCGTCTTCGGAGCCGGGGCGGAGCTCGGACGCGAGGTGCTGCGAGACAGGCGCGGGGTCCGACGGTCCCCAGGGGTCTGGCGGAGGATGCGGGAGAGCACGTGGTTGTCGCTGCTCTTGCTGCTGCTGCTGCCCGCGCCGCTGTGGGGCGACCCCGGGGACGGTCGTCCGGAGCCCGAGCCTGAACCTGAGCGCGGCCGTCTGCAGCCCTTCGACCTGCTCTACGCCAGCGGCGTGGCTGCCTACTACAGCGGCGATTACGAGCGTGCGGTGCGCGACCTGGAAGCCGCGCTGCGCAGCCACCGGCGCCTGCGAGATGTCCGTGCGCGCTGCGCCCGCCACTGCGCGGCTCGCCGCCCGCTCGCGCCCCCCGGCGCCGGCCCGGGAGCCGAGCTGCCCTTCTTCCGAGCGCTGCTGGAGAGGGCGCGCTGCTCTCGGAGCTGCCAGCGCCAGCGCCTGGGGGGACCGGAGTCCCGCCACCGCGTCAGCGAGGACGTGCGCAGCGACTTCCAACGCAGAGTGCCTTACAACTACCTGCAACGGGCCTATATCAAGGTACTGAGTGCGTCTAAGCCTGTCGCCCGCGCCCCTTCTTAGGGCTAGCCCGGGGGGACATTGCTCTGCCCTCTATCCAGCTTTTCAAGGTGTCTCGGTTGTGCGGTTATGCGTGAAAAGTAGACTCCCAGAGACTAGATGGAAGTGGGCAGATTCCCTTGGCTCTCTGTCCCAGCATCATCTTCACTCCCGAAAGTTGGCTGTGCTGATAAGATCGTATCAAAAGTGCCCTTCAACACTTCCGGTGGTTGTGGTCTACCTAGAGGCTAGAGTGAGTTCCTAGACAGAGCTTAATCCTCATTTCCCCTTCTTTCCCAGGCTGGCTCTCCTACTCTGCGCTCTGGCCTTCTAAGTTTAGCAAATGGTCCTAAACGAAGTTACTTCTCTTCAACTATAGAAGAGCAACGGGGCTGGGGTGGGGGGTAGCGAGGGGGGAAGGTCGCAGGAGTATGGTTGAGGCGGTATGAAGCAATCTCATACAGTGTGGACTTCTTTGGTAACTGCTATAAGTTCCGGGAGGTTCCCACAGCCCTGGGCTGCTTCCCCTCAGATGCCCTGTGCTCTCTGGTTTTATTTGGGTCTATTTAACTTCTCCGAAGTTGCTGTCAAGAGATATACAATATAATCTTGCATGTCACCCACGCCCACAATTTACACGACCTAACTGGAGGCATGGGAGACAAAATTTAGAATGAATTCCTCAGCACCCCCACATCCCTACCCTTACAAATTCATGTTTCCCTAGGTCACAGGTTCTTCCTACCTTCTGAGTTGAGTCAGCAGATCCAGGTCTTTTCCACAGAGCTGGGAGGAGTTGATAAAGTCACAACACAGACCAAATCTCAGAGCTCTAGTGTGCAGTGTGCCAGATAGTGCCCAAGTTCAGGAGTTGACTAGGCTAGGTCAAGGAATGAGGAGAAAGCCAGAATTCTCTCCAGGATTTGTGTGTTGTCCGTTCTCCCATGCTTTCTAATGGGTTTGCCAAGGCATGTATTAAGTATAATGCTGCTTTTAAAAAAGAGAGTGGCAGGACTTTACCTGCCTTCCCAGAAACCAGCCAGTTCAGGGAGAGGGCACCTTGAGAGCCAATAGCAGAGCAGAATGTGGGCGGCCCTGTAGTGTGGTCCCTACGTGTGTCTCAGGTGTGATGAGGGGGGATGCGGCTGTGCTGCTGCTGGTTCTGTGTTACATGCAGACAGATTTTCTTTTCTCAGGAAGAATGGGGGGGGGGGGAGAACAAATGCTTGCTCATATTAAGTCCCATGGAAATAAATAACCATGTAGTTAGTATGTGGCTTTCTGTGGTTCTGTAGTTACATGTTTTCACGCAATATTAACATTTATTTCTCATTCCTTTGCCCGTTTCCCCGATTGGAGGTCAAAAGAGATGAGCCCGTAATCTTAACAGCCTCAGACTTTTGCAGTGACTTTGACTCACACAATGGAAAGTTTCTGAAGAAGGGAATGTTTTTACCCCTTTGAGATGTGCCTAAAGGATGCATTATAATCCTTTCATCCTCTGTGTCCCACAGAAACTCTAGAGGTAGCCTTGCCTTTGCTTCTTAGGGACACGCGCACACACACACACACACACACACACACACACACACACACACACACACGTAGACTAAAACATCCAAAAATAATAAGAGGCCATTCTTGGGCAGTGAGAGATTTAGACTATGGGATGTTCATTCACTGGCAGGGTGGCCAGTTCCTGTGTACTTGGATATGGTCATAGTGCCATGTGTAACTGAACTGGATATCGTCATAAAGCCATGGGTAACTGATTCGCTTATGTCATCTGCAACCCAGGTTGCACTTAGAAGTCTAATCCTATGCCAGATATAACTCAGTGCAGAACAGAAAGCTTCTCGGAGTTAAGGCAGCACAGCCATTCTCAGAAGATAAACACACACTGCTGTACTAGGGGGGCTTACACTGAAGCCAGATTTGGACAGCTCGGTGATGAGCAGGTCCTTGTTTGCTGAAGTTGCAGGTGGTCTCTTTAGTCCTTACACAGTCTGCCTAGAAGTCTGGCATGAGGAAAATTGAGCAGCTAGGTGGCGGTTGCTCTACAGAGGCATATTTTGTGTGTATGCAATGGCAGGGTAAGAATCAACCAACTTAAAAAAATCTCTCTCTCTCTCTTTCTCGCTCTCTCTCTCTTTCTCTCTCTCCCTCCTTCCCTCCCTCTCTTCCTCCCTCCCTCCCTACCTCTTTGTGTGTGTGTGTGAGCTATAATTTATCAAACATAGCCTTAACTCTAAGATATAGCTATAAATGTGACATTCCTTGTGAGAATGCATAGTGGCTTCTCTTTGTTACTGTATAAAACTCAAATAGTTTGACCTCTGGCATCCACAGCCTCTCTGCCTCTTTCTCTTTATCTTCCTGTCTCCCATGTCTGACACTTTGGGTCTTGGCCTCACTATTCTTGCTGTGGAGCTTAAAAGCCTTGGAATAGGAAAAGATTGGAGGTTCAAGTCTGTCGTAGAAGACACCAGCTTTCTATTTTCCTACCTGCGAGATGGGGAAATGCTAGGCTACCTGCTTGGTTTGAGTTTAGTTTAAGACAGACCAGAGCCTTACTCTTAAAAAACACTATGGTGCAATTTCTTTCTTTCTTTCTTTCTTTCTTTCTTTCTTTCTTTCTTTCTTTCTTTCTTTCTATGTTTACAGTATTCTGCTTCATGTATGCTTGAAAGCCAGAAGAGGGCACCAGATCACATTATAGGCAGTTGTGAACAACCATGTGGTTGCTGGGAATTGAACTCAGGACCCTTGGAAGAGCAGGCTGTGCTCTTAACCTCTGAGCGATCTCTCCAGGGTGGTGCAATTGTTCTTATCACTGTTCTGGAAAGAAAGGATTCCTTCTTTCATGTTGGGATCATCACTATCCTACCGCAGAGGTTCCATGGGGCTTCCCCGATTTCTCCCATCGCTCCCAGCAGCTTGTTTTGAGCGCTCCTGCCTAAGAACTTTTCTCTTCTGTCTTTCTACTAATCTCTACTTTAAAAACACTGTATATGCCATTGCTTCTGGGAGTTCCGTGCAACCAAGAACCACCAATTCTTTTTGCATCTCTCAAAGAACAAATTCCCAGGCATAGACGCTGACTGGGTGTGAGCACTGGCCATGAAAATGTGAGTGAACACTAGACATTTACGTCAAAAGGTCGGAGTGGAGTCCTCAGCAATCATATTCCATCTCAATATCTTAGACAAGATGGTAGACATCAAAGCTCAGTATCCATTTATTGCAAGGATATGAGTTCACCTTTATGCTTGTGAAATTCTGAGAGATGTTTCTGTGTGTGCGAAGGCAATTTGCCACCCTGGGTGTCTGTTTGCCTGAGTCTCAGTTGGGGTGAAAAGTAACTGGGCTGTCTTCTCACTGTTTTGTGCTTAGCAGTTCTGGCTGTGGTTGCAAACCCCCTTCCCACTCTATCTACTTAGTTGGTTTCATTTGTTTTCTATTTTTCTAATTTATCTTTAGCTTTTATCACTTGAGGCTGCACTCCACCCACTGTACCTACTTTATGCGCATTTGTGGCATTTTGAACAAGTGTAAGAAAGAGAGCTTTTTCCTTTCTCATCTCTGGCCTGAATCATCAGGAATGATTTTTCTGTGTCTTTTTCTTCCAGTGTTCCTAGCTGCTCCAAAAGAAACAGCAACAAACAAGTGCTGTTGCTTTTAATTAATTAATTTATTTATTATTTTTAACTTAAAACAAGCTTGCTCCTACACATTTTATTCTTGCATTGGTGCTTTGTGGAATTTGACCTTTGTTTGTCTTCCCAGGATTAAGTGAGGGTAGCGGTGGTGCATTAATTTAGGCAATTCTGCCTGACTCTCAGTCATCTTCAGATCCCTTTATCTGGACCATAACCTATTTGTGGTTTACAGAAAAGAAGAAAAAAGGAAGCTTAAGTTATTTCCTCACTCCAGCCCTGATTTCTAGCTGCTTTCTCTTTCTGGACTGAGGCCTTCAAAGAGAATTGAAAACCAGCAAAGGACTCCTCATGTAGCCTTTGTTGGTTCAGAAGAAAACCTGGTCCAGCTCCAACATTTCAATCTATTTTCAGGGATATGCACATTTACAGACTATGCACATTTGTTCTTCCATTCTTTCAGGAGGCATTGTTTTTATCTTCTTGAAATACTATTCGGAAATATTACTTATTCATCAGAAAAATGAGTCTTCCCTCTTTAAAAAAACCTTTTCTTTTTTTGTCCTTGAATCATCAAAATGTGTCACCACCCTTCCGTCCTATGCCCCAATCCTTAGGAAAGAAACCTGTGAAATTCATTGTGTTGCCAGTTGTTTGGTTCTGCACAGTCAGCCCAGTTGTTTCCCCTCCAGTTCATGCCTCCAAACTTCTGGGCCCTTCACCAGTCCACTTCTGTCACTGCTACTTGCGACAGGCTCTGACAATTCAATTAGATCTGAGTAGTGCCTAACTGTTTACAAGTTTTCTTCCTTCTTAGCACGAGGCATCAGGGATTCCTTTATGGGCTTTCTTGTTTGTTTGCTTTTGTGTGTATATAGTTTTGTTTTTTTTTTTGTTTTGTTTTGTTTTTCTTTTTTAACAGACTCTACCTCTGGGAATAGATTATATCAGTAATATTACTTGCTCATTGGTAGACTTTAAGAGGTATAGTAGTCAAATTCCTTTGGGAATGTTTGAGAAAATGTCAGTTTGTCTTTTTTAAAAATATATTTTATTAATTTATTCATATTACATCTCAATTGTTATCCCATCTCTTGTATCCTCCCATTCCTCCCTCCCTCCCATATTTCCCCTACTCCCCTCCCCTATGACTGTGACTGAGGGGGACCTCCTCCTTCTGTATATGCTCATAGGGTATCAAGTCTCTTCTTGGTAGCCTGCTATTCTTTCTCTGAATGCCACCAGGCCTCCCCATCCAGGAGACAAGGTCAAATATGGGGCACCAGAGTTTGTGTGAAAGTCAGTCCCCACTCTCCAACTGTGGAGAGTGTCCTGTCCATTGGCTACATCTGGGTAGTTTGTCTTATGGGTGAGATCAGACCCATTTGTGAAATGTGAACTTGTTCTTGTGAAAGGAAAATGCCGATTTGGTATGGCAGTGGTTCTTCTGTAATGCTATTTTGTTGTTGTTATTGTTTTGTTTTTGAGACAGATTTCTCTGGGTAGCCTTGTCTGTCTTGAACTTGCTTTGTAGACCAGGCTGCCTCCTGAGTGCTGAGGTTACAGGTTTGCCCACCACCACTGCACCGGCTCACTTTTGTAATGTTAACCAACTGAGAATAGTGTGAATTTCTTAGAACCTTAGTCTCAAGGCTGAGGGACTCCAGGTGAGCTTCTCCTAGTCCAATAGTTGTAGTGGGACAGGGAAGTAGGAGAAGTAACTGAGTCTAGAAATGCAGTCCAGCAAAGGCAGAGGTGTTGAATGTAGGCAAAAATGTTTGACCCAGCTAAGTCCCAATGGCTACAAAGAATTCTAGCTTTGTCACCTAACAGGCAAAGTCACTGGCCCTAGATTGTTAACAAGGAAGGGGCACCTATTGGACCTGGAGTCTAGAATACATCTGACCCTCTTAGTCCTGTGCTTTTTTTCAAGCTCCACATAAAGGGCATAGCTGCCGTCCCAGGGCCTCCTGGGTAATCTGTGGCACTGTGAGACTGACCCTATTGGCTTCAGAGGCAGAGCAGACAGAAGGCCGATCTTCCTGGGCTCCCCCTCTCACTTGCATTTTCATTCACATGGCACGTAGTAAATTCATCCAGGCAACCGTCACAGTTGTCTGGTGGAAAATTTTGCATTTCTCATTAGGAACGATAATTCCTTTTTTTTTTTTTTCCATTCCACGTTCTTCCATAATTCCTTTTCTGTCTTTTAATTCATCCCTTCTTTCCTGCTGTCTGACTTCCTAATTTCTCCCAGGCCCATCCATCACTTGCCAGATGGATGATCGGAGGCCGCTTTCCATGAGGTGTGCTGGGCATGTGTGTGTGTGACCTTCTGTTTTTAGTACTACAGACTGTTGGGGGAGGGAGGCTGGTTTGCCTGATCTCTCTGTCCTGCCGCAACCAGGCTGTCCTGTGTACTACACTCAGGTGCTTGCCCTCAGCCCTACCCTACACTGTCTTCTTCTCGATCTACAGGATACAACACTTCTGAAAAGGGAAAGGTTAAGGTGACTCTTGGGGGAAATTGAAAACAAACAACAAACTAAACTGGATAAGTAGGCAACAAGGTCAGGTTTCTGGTTCAAGTAAAAAAATCGGAAGCATAGAGCCTCTCACTTAACAAGATACACAGTTGTGAGAATCTCCTGTGCGCTTCGCTTTACTCCTTCTTCCCCCATGTGTTATACTTTTAGCACAGCCCGGGGAAGATGGGCTCCAGATCTGCGCCTTTCTGTCATACTCAGAGAACACTGCGCCGGCCAGCCCTTTTACAGCGGAGAAAATAAAACTGGCTTGAGGACCTAGTTGCTCAGATTGCACTCAGTTAACCAGAAAAGCTGAGAGTACAACTGAAGCACCCAGATTCCTTCCCTCCTTTGTGACATTGGCTGGTCTGTTGTTGGCAAGGACCGTGCTCACAGCTCACATAGGCTCCGGGTCTTCATAGCGGCTATGTAAGACTGAAATGGGAAAAGGCACATTTAGAATGCAAGGCAAAGGGCCATGTTAGAAACTAGAGGGTTGCTGTTATACTGTCCCTACCTGCTCTGTTCAGGAAAGTACCTCCAGGGTTACTAATCATTTCTATGACCTTCACTCTCTCTCCTGCGGAGCTTTTGTGATTTAAGGAGTTCCACCAACTTAATTGTTTAGCTTCCTCCAGTTCTGAGATTCTGAGACAATGGCACCTGGTGCTGGAAGTTCTTGTGTAGGGGAGGTGCGGGGGGGGGGGGGGGGGAATGACATTAAAAGGGCTTTTCCTGAAATGTTGTGTCTTTGTGAAAGTTCTTGGGAGAGGGAAAGGCACATCCGTCCGAGTGCCAAGCAGGAAGAACTAGGTGCCAGGGAGGAAGCAATGACACAAGGAACTCATTCTAGAATGCTAGTCTCCGAGTAGCCATTTTGCATGGAAGCTGCTAGAAGCGACTGGGTAAATAGGAAGGAGAACTCGTTGGTTGAGCAAAAGCAGGTGGCCTTCCTTCATACTCGTTGTCTCCTCAGCTTCCCGAAAGTAGTGCCCTGCCATGTTCTTGGCTCCTCAGAGCCTCAGTGATCCCAATTCACAAACAGAAATAAATCCCCAAAGAGTTCATAGTGACACAAATTAATGCAGAGAAATTTCATGGGAAGGCTAAATAAAACCTAAGGTCTTAGCCAGGTGGAATGGCCCACATCTTTGATCCCAGCATTCAGGGAAACAGATTGATGTGAGTTCAAGGCCTGTTTGATCTACAAAGGACCAAGCCAAGGCTACACAGAGAAACCCTGTCTCAAAAAGCTAACACCCCCCTTACCCTCCCCAAATAAAACACAAACCAAACCAAAAACCCTGAGGTCTATGGCTCCCATCCCTGTGACCTTGCCATTAATGCTGTTTACAGGACACACACTAAAGATGGAGCTGGTCCTTGACGTAGCACTTGATGCATATTATCTGGTCAGTGGGAGTTCCTAAAAGTAAAAGCCATGGTCTCATTGTGCGATGATATTGCTTGCATTACTGTTCAGCCTGTTTCTGGGGAAGACTGAACCACTACCAACCTGGGTCAATGCTGTTCCCCATTGAGTGAAACAAGGAATCTTTTCTGGAAGAGAAAGGAAGGAATAACAGCCAGAAAAGGAGAGAGCCAATATGTCAGAGTTTCCAGAAGCTGCTGGGATTCATCATCTGAAAATAATTGATTTGGGTTTTTGTGAAAGTGCCAGGACACTACTGGGGATTGCAGCACCACTGTACCAAGACTACAAAAGGGCTGGGTAAGATAAAAGATACAATAAATAAACGAGTAAGATATGGAAGTTAATTGAACCAATCTCACTATTCTTGCTTCATTGCTAAATATTTAGGTTTAATCCTGCCAAGATCAATAGTCTTGCATAATAAAATCAACACACAGTTAAGGATCCAGGTACAGAGAATTCCTCCACCTCCAGGTTTATTCATTTCTTTAAAAAAAAAACTCTCAAATTATGATATTAAAAGATTAATGCAGTAGATCATATAAATTATTTTCCTACTGAAGCAAGGCATGCTTATTATTTTAAGGTTGAATCTTGCATTTATTTTCAGATTCTAATAGATGCCATTTACAAATGGCATCAGGGACAAAGACTTTCACAGTCATTCATGGGTCCAAGAGGATTACCAAGGGAGTTGATTAAACAGTGCAGCCACAGACGGATTTTAGGCCAGTAGGTTTATAAGCCAGTTTCTCAGCTTCGGCTTAAATGTTTAGAGAAGGGAAAATATTACTAGTGGGAGGCTTTCCTGGGCATCTTAGGGTGGTGAACAAAGTCTCTAGCCCTTAACTACTTATTAGTTGTCAGTAGCAAATACCCCACCCCTTTCCCAAACAGTATGGCAAACGCAGAATGTCCCTATAGTGTTCTTCCATGGTCCCTATGCTGAAAGCAAGCATTTAGCCACATTTAGCATGACTGTCCATAAAGGTCAGAAGACCTCACCTTCTGACAGTGGATACTCGATGCTGTTGTGCCCACAGATGAGTGTTTATGAGACAGTGTGGCTACACTTTGGCATCATGCTGAGAAGGAAATCCACTGAAACAGACCTTCTTCCTATGCCACGATGGCCCTGCCTTTCTGCCCTAGTTCACATTGGAGGATAGACCAGAGTTGAATGCCCAGGGTAGTTGCTTCCCTTGGGAAGTCCAGGCATTGTTGTGCACAGACTTTGGACTTGAATGAAAGAAGCTTAGGAGCTTAGGCAGGCAAGTGGGCTAGCTGGATCTCTATCCAATGGTCAGTGACGGTGTTGGTGGGAGCCTTCTTTGAGATGGTTTTCAGTGATACAGCTCTCTTCCTTATTGGGGGTGAGGGGTATAAGGGCCATGTAAACCTTGGGGAAGAGGGTAGGGGTTTTTGGGGTGAATGTACATCATTGGATGAGGCTGAGGCGCTGGGAATGCTTCATTTTCATGGAGAGGGATTCCAAGTGCAAGCTGGATATGTCCTGTAGCCAGGGCCACCAGGCTAGATGACTACCTCAAGGGTAGCAGAGGTGGAGCCACAAGGCTCCATGCACTGGGGCAAGCAGGCCCAGAAAAGGGAGAGATCCTTACTCCTGCTTGCCTCAAGATGAGATTTGGGGGTTTGGGCACATAGACCTCACTCTTGCTCCAGGCTGATTTCCCTGCCCAGTGGCTCACCTGCCCCACACAGAGCATTTGTGTTTTGTCTGATTTTCATTCCAGTATGAGCCAACATGTTGTTTTAGTGATGCAAATGGATATCTCTTCGTTGTAAACTCTAGACTTCAGGATATATGCATGTATGTATGTACATACCTATATACACCTCCTTCATCTTAGAAGTTACTCAAATGGTGTTCTACTGTGACTCCTGAATTTCTTAGATTTAGACATGTTGTCTTAGTAACTATCTTGAGCAAACTAAACAAGAGAAGTCAACTTACACAAGTTTTGAAGTGTGGAAAATCAGGCTGGAAAGTGGAGAGGGAGGGAGGGAGGGAGGGAGAGAGAGAGAGAGAAAGAGAGGGAGAGAGAAAGAGATATGGACAGACACATAGAGAAAGGTTGGAAAGATAAGAAAAATGAAATAAAAGAAATTATGAGGCTCTGCATTAAGAAGCACCCTAAGCCACGTGTCTGGGACAAGAGGAGGATACTCTAAACAGCACGTGGCTGTGGCACGTTCCAATGTGTCTGCCTCTGAGAAAACCAGCAACTCAGCTGCACATGTAGGTCTTCGTTCAGTCCTGTCTTACCACCATCTCTATTCGTTTAAGACAGTTCTGCCCTGGTGAGCCCAGAGCAGTAAAACCAGTTTCCTCTGAAGAGGAAGAGAACCCTCTTGAGGGAGATTCCATTTGCTCAGCTTTTATTTACAAAATGGCCGAATTCCTATTCCAGACAGCAAAAGAAACAGCACAGGAAACCTCATCACCCCCAAAAGTTAGCTATTAACTTAACATTAAAATTCCCTTCTTTTCCAATCAAAAATTAAAAGAAATTATTGTGCCCTTTCAGATACTGCTTTCTTTTTAGGTCCTGGAGTTAGGAAGAAGAATGAAGTGTTTTGTCTGTCTTCAGGAGGGTCACAGCCTGCGGAAGGTTAAGGAAAGGCAGAGTTAGTCCTGTATGCCTATGCAGTGTCTGTGAGTGCATGGTGTATAAGAAAGCAGTGGGGTTAGCCGTGGAAGATGATTACCAAAACAAACAAGCAAAGCATGGTGGCGTACAAGTAAGTCAGGAACACTAGCAATGTACACATTTTGAGAGAGAAGAAGGAATGAGACCCTGTCAGGAGCAGAGAGCAAAGAAGGTGTGGAGAGTTTGGTTAAGGAAGAGCCGCCGCCCTGGCTGTGCACAATGCTTCAGCCTTGGAACTCCTGGGCTTGTGAGACTGTGGCAGGAGGTAAGTTCCAGGCCAAATGTTCCATCCATAAAGAAAGCAAAGCAAAATGAGATAAAAGAAGAAGAATACAAGCAGTTATAAAAACTAAATTTTATGTTTTTTTCCTTAAAGAATATGTGCTTCTCTGAGAATTGGGATGTAGGGAGATCCTGGAAAGAACTGGAGGGAGAAGAACTATTATCAGAATATATGGTATGGAAAAAAAAATCTATTTTCAATTAAAAAAATCTTGTGATACATGGTTATTTGAAGATAATTTAGCTTGAAATTCTAGAACATATTACTTCAAAGCCAGGTCCAAGTGGATTTCAGTTTTGGGTGATTTTTTTTTTTTGCTTAAATCTGTTACAGAAGATGCCATTTCACATTTCACATTTCCTTGCAGTCTTAGAATAACTCTTCCTTTTCATGGCTTTTTTTCCTTTACCCTTTGTGAGTCTTAGCTTGCATCTCCTTGAAGAAATGGAATTGCTATCTCACAGAGTAGATGAAAGGATGAAGTGAGAAAGTGTTTAAGAAAGCTATGTATGAAAGATCTGCATAATGAAGGAGAAGAGGAAGGAATTAAAGGGCTCTGTGTGATGTCCACTGCGATGCTCTGAAATGGCGACCATAGAAAAACCTCCCATTGCTGTGTGCATGTGAAAGGATCCCCTACTTTACCAAAGTTATCATGGGACTATTCCTGTACTATAAAAGATAAATGTATATGCAACTATGTATATAAAATTACATATATTTACATATATATGTATATATAGTCATCAAACTGGTAAAAAGAATCTTTTGTGTGGGCTGTGTGTGATGCAGAAGCAGACCACAGTAAACACGAAGGCCAGCTGAACTCTGAAAACCGTACCAGATAATCTTACTGATACACTTTACAAGACAGTTTATAAAGAAACCTAACATGCCGAAACAGTCATAAAGCTATTGAAAACAGTCAGGTTAAACTTTGAGGCAGCGTGTTTTTACAAATATAATTTATTAGCAATCATAGTTATTAGATACTGTTACCGTGCTCCAGCTATGCTATATTTTTATATGGGTTTTGTTACAACAAGCTTGAGATAGACCTTCTAGCAAATCTTCCCTTTGCAGGAAAGGGGCTGAGGGTGAAAGATGTCACAGCACACTTGGGATGGCACTGCTCTCACAGAGCTGAGCTGGAATCTGAAAGAGTAATCCAAGTATTTCTGCTCACAGCCTCTCTGGGCTCTTTCACTCTTTTTACAGAGTAAGTTTTGATGTCAGCCTAGGTCTAGTTAAAAAAAAAAAAAAAGAAGAAGTCCTACCTTTATAAGTTGACACTGGAAAAGTTTGATAATAGAGACCTGAGTTTCTTACCTGGAAAGTGGGGCTAATAAGACTTACCTCCCAGTGTACAGTGGAGTCCTGAGAAGTCATCGCTATAAAAAGAACTGGCTTTTTACATCATCACGCCTAGGTAGAGGGTAGACTTGTGAAGAGACGAAGGGCAGCTTCACTGTTTAGTAGCTGCTTAGGCAAATATGATCAGAGAAGATGGTTGCCGACGCAACAGGTGGGGAAGCCTGGCGGACACACACGAGGATCTGGAGGTGTTTCCAAGTTGAATGCCCCTCTCATTTTGGCCTCTTCATCACTATGCCAGAGCATGCTTCCCAGTGGGAGCTGCTTGTGGTAGTTTTCTATGTCAAGTACTTTTCTTCTCCCCATGGTTGCCTCCTTTTCCCACCATCTGACCCACAGTGTCCTTCAGACTGTGGCTTCTATTTGTGACTTTTATGAAGCTCTATTTATTACTTTTATGAAGCTCTATTTGTTACTTTTATGAAGCAAGGGCTTTTCTCAAACATGTTCACATGAGTAGATAAAGTTCTCTTCCTTGGACCAATATATCTTGGGAATTTTAAACCCTGTCAGTCTCTTCCTCATGCCAGTCGAATCGCCCATGGGAGAAAGCTTATTTTGAGAATTAACAAGTGTCACAGATGTCGGTAATGAATCTGCTTCCTGTATAAGAGGCAGGTAATGGGAGAGTAAGTACAATAAAAACGTCTAGGAATCAGGGAACTGAGGTTCCTCCCCTCATCCTGTCACTGGGGTTTCTCTCTAACCCTCGAAGTCTTCCCTTTGGATAAGATCAGCTATGGCAGATGGTGTATAAGTGTTCTTTTGTTTTTTCCCAGCTCCAGCGCTTCAGATTCCTTAGTATACTGGTTGTGGAACCAAATGTGTACCTATGGTGAAAAAAGTACCTGTTGAGCTAATAGTACATGAAATATACATGCAAGGTAGGGAAACAGCAGTTCTCAGTGTACCTGTCACCCAGTCCTCATCTTCGGACAGTGAGTCATATCAAGCAGCATTTGGAAAGAAGCCACTAATGTTTAACTCTGTAGAACCTTGATATGATAGACAAAGTAGGCCATTTTCAAGAGAGACAAAGGCAGAGAGATAACAGAACAATGGCAGGCGAGAGGCTGTTGAAACATGTGAGTAAGCCAACAGAAGACTAGGGACAAACCTCGAGCTCACCATCGGACACAGTTACCTCTTGTCTTAGTGACAACAAGGCATCAAAGCGTTAAGACGGTACAACGGGATTCAGAGAACAAGGTCCTGTCTTATAGGCAAGCCCCCCTCTACACAGGCAGCTGTTCTAAGATATATCAGGGTGCCCCAGCAGAACTTCAGCCATGAGCCAGTCAGATGCCAGCAGGGAGGTCATGTTTAGAGGTTCAAGCATTAGAGTGATGTCATATTAGATCGGGTTTTCGAATGTAGCCTTAGCAGGATTCCATGGCTCCAAAAATCTAATCTTTACTCACAGACAGAATCACTAAAGACTTTCAAATTGGAAAGGCTTATAGTTTTATATCGGTGTTTTTCAGTTTGGTTAGTATGACCTTAGACTCAGAGTAACCAACATACTCTCTGTAGGAAATCTACAAAATAAAAAAAAGAAAAAGAAAAAAAGAAAGAAAAGAAAGTGGGTAAGTGCTAAGATCTTAAAGCATTCACAGGGCCCAGCTTCTCAGGGAAGTAAAAGAATCTGCCTGTGTGAGCAGGATCTGACCTCTGACCTCTAACCTCTGACCTCTGACTCAATCTCTGATAACATCTGAAGTAATTTTAGTCATTATGGAGAAGACTGGAAGCTTTAAGTTCAGTGTTACGTTTCCTGCAACTGACCAGAACCTCCTTTCATAGAATTGAAAGTGGCTATAAACCTCCTCAGAACAGACCAAGAAAACCATTCCTATTCCAATTGGCTCCCTTGGTTCTGCAGAAGCCCCCACCTATAAACTCTGAGATATGATGAAGCACTACAGCTCAGCACCAGACCTTTTCACCAGTATTAGTTTTGTCTGGCAAGGGTGTCAGGACAAATAGCATGTATAAGAATATTCAGATGATATTAAATCTTCTTCTTCTTCTCCTTCTCCTCCTCCTCCTCCTCCTCCTCCTCCTTCTCCTCCTCCTCCTTTTCTTCTTCTTCTTCTTCTTCTTCTTCTTCTTCTTCTCCTTCTCCTCCTTCTTCTTCTTCTTCTTCTTCGTTTTGCAAGACAGGGTTTCTCTGTGTAGCCTTGACTGTCCTGGACTAGCTTTGTAGACCAGGTTGGCCTTGAGCTCAAAGAGATCTGCCTGTTTTTGCCTCCCTGGGTGCTGGGATTATAGTTATGCACCTGGCTGATATTAAATATTCTTGAATTCGCTCTTTTTAAAGAAAAATTAAAAACATCAATATACAAAATTTTATGAAAAATATTGAAACAGTATGTTGCTAAGTCTCTTTTTATCATCTAAAACTCTTCCAATTGGTAAAGGTAGATGCTGGGTACCAGCATGGGACAGAGTGGGAGTCAATAGCAGGAGGGCAAACAGTGGGGAAGTCTAAAGGAGAAGGAACTGGAGACAAAATTCTAGGCAGTAGGTGGTGAGTGTAACCAGAAACCCAGGCTTCCTAAACACCCCGCCCACCCCGCCGCAGCCATCAACTTGTGTTGACACACACTGTCTCCCCAGGTTATTTTGTTGCAGTGTACTAGCTGTTTGGAAATTCTAGAAGCTTCCACTGCTATGAATGACTAGTCCTGCTCCTCAGGAGGGGCCTGTTTAACTGGTCTCCTTTTTAATTTGTTTTGGTGGTATTTCTGGGTTGAAGGCGTCTTCAGGTTTAAGATATATGGAAGCAAAAAGTAAAACCAGAGTCTACCTCTGTGGTCATCAGTTGCTATGGTCCTTACCCAGTCCATCTTTTTTTTTTCCTTCCCATTTTAGGTTTATTTCTATGATTGTACTTTGGGTTTTGTCCAGAATTTTTAGCTGTGCTTAATAGAAAGTCTAGTAAAAAGTTGGTTTGTTGCATCATTTTCAGAGCCTGAAGTCTTCATCCAGACTGTAAAAGGTTTGATGATGATAGTGGTGATGGCGATGATTGTGATGATGATGATGACGATGATGATGGTGATGATATTGAGGCTGAAGACAATGGTATAATAATACTGTTTGGAATAGATCTAACTCTAGGATTTTTAAATAGGACTTGCTAATAATATTTTACCACAAAAAGTAGCACCGAAGTCTTTCTGATCTCAAATAAAATCCTCTAGCCAACTTAGGTGAGAACCACTAAGTCGGCTCTGGGTAAGTAGAGCATGCTATAGCTCAAGCAAGGCTGCAGAGGGGATTCCTTCTCACTGCTGCTCGTGGACCACATCAACCTAGTCCTTCAGCTGGCTCTAGTGTCATGGAGCAGGCTTGTCAGGAATTAAACATGGCAGTCAATTCTTTGACCATCCTAGTCTACAATTCCAGTGAAACAGTTAATAAAGACCTGATAATTGGGCATGTTCACTTGAACCTGCATCTTAGCTACTCAAAGCCAAGTCATGAGAATCACTCAGCCTAAGGGGTCAGCCCAGTCAATGTGAATCTGTTTTCATCTGGGGGCATTGCTCAGTAGAAGGGCCCTTGCTCAGCATGCATAAAGCCCCAAATTCTATCCCAAGGACTGAAAAGTAAATAAACAAGCAAATAAATAGAGGGCAGTGACTGTCGGGTTATTTGTAAATAATAGTGACACTCCTTTCTTCTCTGTCTCTCTGTCTCTGTGTGTGTATGTGCGTGTGCGTGCATGTGTGTGTGTGTGTGTGTGTGTGTGTGTGTGTGTGTGTACGAAGGAAGTAAGCAAGGACAGGGACACATGGACTAATTCATCTTCAAACAAACAGTAAACAGTTCATTCAATATACTGTATGTCGAATAAGGATTTAGATTAAGAATAAGAAAAATAATATTCCCGAGCAAGGATTCCTTTTATTCTAGCATGTTATCTCAGGATAAATGTGGAGATGCAATAATCACTACTTCCTAAGTCTCCAATTCTTCTGCATATTTCATCTAAATTGTTAGGTGGTCTCTCAGCACTCGGTAGAATTAAAAAAAAAAAATTCATTGACTTTGAAATATCTGCTCTTACAGGAGATCAATTTTCTATTGTTCTTTGAAGAATTACTTAGTTACAAATATTTAAATTAAGACACTCTGTTGACTTGATCATAGTTCATAAGAGACACTTCTTTGGTGGAGACAGCAACTTAGCTGATGGGTTTCTGATTATGGGTGAGATGCCAGGAGTTAGGACATCCTGACTCTGATGTTATAATGCCCTGGCACCAGGTCTGTGTTGCTTTATTACACCTACCCCTTTCATTACTTTAGAGTCTTCATTTATGTTTTACTTTGTGTGGTAGTGGGATCAAACCCAGGGCTTTGCAAACGCTGAGTAAGTCTCCAGCCGCTGAGCTACATCTGCAGTCCATGTCTTCATTTTCAATACAGGGTGACTGGAGTGTATAATCTTAGAACTTCCAACCAAACTCAGGCTGTTTTAATACTTGACTTAATATTACCTCTGACAAATAATGTATTACATGTAATAGAACTATGCTTATCAGTTTGATCCTGATATATCCTTGTGTTCCTACCCTCCATAGCATAAGACCGCTATGTTTAGATAATAAAAGTCAGGAAGTTGTTTGACACTTCCATCTATGACCCTGTACAGTGCTTGTCCAGCTGTGGAGCACTTCTGTGTACTGTAGCCGGAGGATGATAAATGTCTCTTTACTGCATCTTCTGTTTTCTGTTGTCCGATGTCATCCAGTACCATTTGAAAAGGGAGCCCCTCCACAGGCCCATTCTTTTTACGTTCTACTCACAATACGTACTAACTTTGTGATGCTTTTCATAAGCATCTAGATAGGAGACAGTAATTAATGTAACTACTTTTTCTCCACTGCCTCCCTTTAGCCAGTTACCTGATTTTTAAGTTCTAGTATTTATTATTACTTTTCAAAAAAATAAATCTCTAGTATGCTTCCACTAGTCACCAAGATACACTGTGTGTGTTTAATAGATGTATAGCAATATATAACAGAGCTATTAAAATGGCAAATTTAGCTGGGTGGTAGTGGCACATGCCTTTAATCCTAGCACTTGAGAGTCAGAGGCAGGCAGATCTCTGTGAGTTGGAGGCCAGCCTGATCTATAGAATGAGTTCCAGGACAGCCAAGGTGACATGGAGAAGCCCTGTCTTGAAAAAAAAAAAAAAAAGATAAATAGATAAATAAGCAAATTTAGTAAAACATTAATGGCAAATATATAGAACTAACAACATTAAGTGCTCTTGATAGTTAATTGGTGTCTATCTAAGGGCACTCAGACACTACTAACAAGCTTGTGTGAGTTTAAAAAAAACTAATGAGATTGCTTTGAAGATCACACTAAAAGCATACATTTCAAATTTCTGAAATAAACCTCTATTGAGTGTCTCTTTACATCTGAAATTGTTGGTGGTCCATACAGTAAGCCACACGTTACTACATTTTTGAGGATCACTGATGGAGAAATGACAAGATCACACCTTAAGACCTTGAGGAAGTTATGTAAGGTATCCCAGCTTCCATTTCCAAACTTGGGAAAGAGGGCAAGGTACAGTGGGAAAGTGGGGATCTCATTAGAGAAGCCTGCATATGCAGAATAGCATAGGCTTCTGGCAAGAACTCACTAAATAGTGACTGTCGCTGGTGCTATCATTATTATTGTTTCCCCAGCAGTCTGGCATCTGTCTTATGTGAACAAAAGAGAATTGTGACCATCATCATTGTCAAAGGGCATCTTTAACTTTTACCTTTGTGCTGCGAGTATCAGGTTAACTGCTCAGCCTTTGAGTTGAGGAACTAAGTTGTGGGTAGTGTGACTGCTGGATAGGCAGTAGGGCCAATTTGCAGGACATCACTGCTTCTGAGAAAAATGATCACTCTTACCCAAGTTTGCAGTGAGGGCCGAAGAGGATGTCTTGGACATATTTGCTGTCCTCAAGCCTTCCATGTGAGAGCTGGAACTGAATCTCACTGTTGTGAGACGGCACCGCTGAGAAGCTTGTGCCAGTTGGTAAAGTAATTTGGAGGAGCTCGTGACATGTTCTCTTTTATTTTTCAGCACATCAAATTGTTTGTTTCTGCTTTAAACACTGGCTAGTCAGTTGAATTTACGCTGAATAATTTCCCCCAACATTTGCTACTTTACATAAATCAGATATGGGTAATATAGATATAAAAGAACACGTGTAGTTTCTATTTGCTCTTGAAAGGCCTCAAGCCTCTGACCTCCTTTAACACATTCCAGACTCACAAACACTTTTATCCTCTGGGACAGAGGAAGAGCAGAAACAGCACTTGGGGGTGGGGTGGGATGGGGAATGTGTGAGAAGCTCAGTGGGTAAAATATTTGCAGATTCTGGCTTTGAATTCCTCTGATAACATCCACTCCCCGGGATTATCTAACAATGTGTGGGAAAGTTAGCAAAATCAGAAGTAGTCAAAGGAGACTTTCTAGACAGGGTGCTTGAGACAGAGTGAGGAGGTGTGGGTGTGCATGCTCACAAGAGTTCTCAATCGGCCCATCTTATGGTAAGGGTGTCATTACTCTTCAAATGATAAGAGATGTTGTGTGTCCTCTAGGTGTGTGTGTGTGTGTGTGTGTGTGTGTGTGTGTGCACATGAGATTCTGTATGACAATGTGTGACCATGTGTGTGTGTGTAGCCCATCCATTGGCGGGTACTGGGTCAGTCTCTTACTGGCTTCTTTACTGAACAGTGCATGGGAACCCAGCCCCATCATTTCTGATTTTTTGCTGTGTGGAAGGAATCACCGTTGGGAGGCCCAGAGCAGTCCCTGTCTAAATCATACAGTCTGGGAGTCAGGATGGGAACGAGTTGACCCAGTGTGCAGATCCCCACTCATCCTATGCTTGTGAATAGTGAGGGTTAGAATGGGTAATAAGACAACCGCAATCCCAGCACTTGGGAGGCAGAAGCAGGTGGATCTCTGTGAGTTCAAGGCCAGACTGGCCTACAGAGGGAGTCCAGGACAACCAAAGCTACACAAAGAAACCATGTCTTGAAAAACCAGCGTCATCCTGTGAAATTTGTGCATGGTGTTAACATAGACGTCCTCATGAGTCCCTCATGAGAACCCTCAAAGGTGGCTGAGATTCTTGAGTCAGAGCCTGGGTGCAGGAGGGTTGTGACTCAGTAGAGGATTAAAGACTCAAAACCCACATGCTTGCCAAGATGCCTCAGTTGCCATCTGTTCAGATTTGAAATGCTTTGTAAGCACAAGGCTACATAGTCAATACTATTTCCATTTTTCATAATGCTGCTCCTGCGTGTGTTTTCTCATATGTGGGGTTTCCACGCTATAGAGACCACGCCTTTGCAAAATACCATGCACTGTATCACCATATGACTGTGTATACATGAAAAATCTAGAATGGGCAATAGAAAGACAGTAAATAACACTTCTCTGATCCTTGAGTCGTGTAGAGAGCTCGAATGTGACTGCTTACACAGGAAGAGTGCCTTTGATGAAAAGCTTATGAAAATTAGACTGCAGAGATGTTGCACAGATCCCCAGATATGCTGATAGACACACTGAATTATACACTGCAAACAGATGCTCTGGTATATGGATTATATCTCAGAAATGTCCTGTCTGAGGGAGGGAAGAAGGGAGGGAGGGAAGGAGGGAAGGAGGGAGGGAGGGAGGGAGGGAGGGAAGGAGGAATTAAAAACCCATTAATTCTACTCTTGAGTGCTAGGAGACTCTTTGGCCTCTTAAGACATCTGTGTTGACTCATCATAGCAGTCACAGGAGGCGCTGGAAATGAGAATACTGCTTTCAACCAGAGCTTAGCACAGGGGCACAACTAAACTTGGTATCACCTCAAAGCTTTTCCATCTGAAGCAGATAACACTGGAGTCTGGGTATTGTCCCCACCAGGCCACCGTCTAGCTGATAACGCAGCTGTATAAACCCAGGTCTTTTTGTGTGGTTCTTGGAGAGGATGCTTGTGCTTTGCTTGTAAACTTCCTCGTTCTGTTCTGTGTAAGCCCTGATGTACGATGCGGGATTTCCTTCTCTTGTCTGAGGTTCAGAACCTGAAATAGGGCCAGGCGTGGTGGCTCACGCCTTTGATCCCAGCCCTCAGGAGGCAGAGTCAGATGGTTTGCTGTGAGTTCGAGGCCAGCCTGGTCTATAACAAGAATCCAGGATAGCCAAGGCTACACAGAGAAACACTGTCTCAAAAAAACAGAAAACAAACAAACAAACAAAAACCCAATCTGAAAGAGGACACAGGAAACAGTGGCTTAGGAGGGCACGTGACCTGGTGCAGTTGTCTTTTATGTTTTTTTGTAGCCTGGCTCTTCTTCAGCTATAACTAATTAAAATTAGAGCATGGTTTGGTTTCTGCCTAACTTGGCCTCATGGGTTCTGCTGCCTCTTTAACCTCGGTCAATATGAGGTGAGAGAGTTTTGAATTTGCATCTCTGTTCCTAACCTTTGGGTGAGATCAATTGCTCTTTTACACTAGGAATTACAATAAAAATGTTGGGCATTGTAATTTTTTGTGAAGAACAAATGTACTTATTGCTTAACATCTGACAGAGTTATTCCTCATGATGTTTAGTGAGACAATTTGCCATGAGATATGAGTCAAACTCAAGCTCTCAGGTACAGCTGTCTGATGCTGGAAAGGGCCCTTAGTGTCCCAAATACTCGATTTTATCATCTAAAAAGTGGGCATAGGCTCAAGTCTCAGTTTCCTTGTCTGTAAGAGAGGCAGCTCCTCAGAGGATTAGCATGGGCTAAAGTCATGCCTGTGTAGGGCCTATGGCAAGTGTGCCATGTGTAAGAAGCTAAAATCCTAACAATACTCCCTTTAGAAACATGTCCGTTTGCTTTAGCAAGTTTTCAGCGTGTGACAGGGTTGTTGTGGCTGCGGAATAACCTTTACAGAACAGAGTAATCGTGGGCTATGAGCAAGGAGGCCTGGATAGTCTTCCTGGGCCATATCCTTTCTAGCCTCGTGACTCTGTGCCAATCCTTCTGCACTTTTGCATCTCTTGGTCTTCTGTGGTGGAGGAGAAATGGTGCTGAAGCGTGTCTCCTTCCCTGTTCTTTTATATGCTCTTCATCAGTGCCCTCCAAGTTGCACAGAAGCATATGTATGCACCTCTGTATTATCCCAGATTTATCACTTCTTATTTTGAATTGCACAGAAAGACAGGGACACCCAGTACCCATTGTTGTTGGTGTATTGGACTCAGACACAACCACACAGTGACATGGAGGGGTGTGTGTGTGTGACCTTGAGTCAGCCTTTCTAAGGCCATCACTGTCCCAGTGGCTCATGGCACTGTGCCTGCGTTCTTTGGAAATCACAGGGAAAATGTGAATCAGTGAGCTGTTTGACTTGGTTGCTAAATTTAGCCCACTGCTTCACAAACCAAGACAAATTTGTCTAGAATGGTTCTTGTTGCTACCAGCAACAGGGGTCATCGACTTGAAGGACATCAGATATACAAGCAAATGGAAAACAATGTCCTAAAATGATGCCTTCCAGAAGAATCTCAAGGCTAGTTACAGTGCTAGGGGAAAAAATCTAACTAGGAAGTGTAGCTTATCTTAGGAATTCCCCATTTATGCTTCAGAGTGGAAGGGGCTATAGATTGGAAGATGTGGTCCAGGATATGCATGTGAGCTAGCACTGGTATTCTGGTGTGAATAACATCTTTTCAATATGTAAACTCCACAGAGCCCATCAATCAAGCCAAGGCTAACTTTCTTAAGTAGCTTTTCCTGAATTCTGGCTATGTGACATTCAAGGCTGCTAGACACTGCTCTCTATCCAAACTTGTGACATCCCTAGAATTAGTCAAAATTCTTTTACTTTATTATATGCAGCATTTTTTTTTTCTCTCTGGGAAGCAGAGGTGACAGTGTGAAATGATTCCTTTTATTATGCAAAAGGAAATCTAAATGACCTTATTGGAATCTTTCAGTAAGCCTTACAAGCTTGCAAGAATTACTTTTCCACTTTCATGGGTTTTTTGAGTTTTACAACATTGGAAACGCCTCACATTTAAAAAATCATTTCCCGTGTATCTCTCCTCTGAATGTCAGAACAGTAATGATCATTTCACTTCATTCCCACAACTGTCACATCCTCACTGCTGCCATCCGTCCTGATGACCTCACCTTCTGCTGTCTGCTTTGTTACTGTCCTTGCTTTTTATCTGTTCTAGCCACCTACCTTGGAAATCCAACAACTGTGAGGCCATCACTTCAGCAATCTTCCTTCGTCTTATTTTGTCCTTATAAACATTCCAGCACCTCGGAACTTCCCTCAGCGCCCTTCCCTTCGATTTTCATCTGTCAGTCTGGGCCAGCTGCATGTCGGCGGTGGCTGTCCAGAGGCAGATGGCCATTTGCACTGTCATCGAGACTGCCACTCTTCCCGGTGTGACTTGTCAGGCCTTCTGGCACTCAACTCGGTCCGCTGAACAGTGCAGGTGAATGACGTAGCCTGTTTGTGATGTCTGCTGGTTATAATGACCTTGTGTTCACAGCTGTGGCACTGGAAACACTGAGAAGTTTGTGCTTAGGCTGTCCAACACGAATCTTTCAGAGTTCATCTTCAGAATCCTTTATAGTCTGGTGTAAGTGTCCCCTGGCTGCAGACCTATATCTCCAAGTCTGTCTAGGTAAGCGTTAACAATGGGTATAGAGGTGTTAGGAAAAAAAGAGCACACCCATTTGAGACACTAAGCATGTGATGTGAGTGGCTGTTTATTTTTGTATGCATAGGAGGGAAAAGAAGAAGGCTCCAGGAAGCAGATCTGGGAGTCTGTGAGTCCACAAGCAGGAAGAAGAGCCAGGGAGAAGTGTGCAGATCAGGGACAAAGAATGTTACTGTCACTTTTCTCTGCCTTCTATAAAAGTCTAATTGTCTTGCCTAATTACATTTCATAAAACAAAATACATTATTGCTTCAAATGAATGGACTTTCAAAATAATAGGCACATACCAGATACACTAAAAAGAGTTCAAGTCCTGGCTTCCCGGAAGAAGAGTTTTCTTAGTCTGGCTGGAGCTCACTAATGGCAGATAACTAGCATAGCCAAAGGCTTCTGGGGAAACACCACAGCTTCCTTGCCCCTTTGCTCATTTTTCAATGTACTCATCTGAGAAAGATGCTTCTTTGAATAGGACCAGTTTCTAGGTTTTGTATCTTACCTTATACATAAGCTATTTTGCCAACTGGTCCTTTTCTGGAAGGGATTTGTAGGGTGGAGGTTGACAGCTGGTCATGGATAGATGGCATTGGGGTCATTTTAGTTACCAGTTATTGCATGTGGTCCTGTGTATTGGTGAAGCAGAAATACTACCTTTTCTATAGACAGTGTGTCGAGAGTTACATTCACATGTGTAGTCTCAAACTCGATCCCACATCTAGCCTCCTATTAATAGAACTTAGCTATTCCTGCCCTAAAACATCAGATTCTTCTCTCTGCTTTCTACGGGGTTTCCTTTAATATCTCATCCTCTCTGTATCTAGCCTTTACTGTGTCAAAGTGGTGGGAAAAGGTAAGAACATACCTTAGCTGGCAAAATACTATGACAAACAGGACCCTTAGTGCTATCTCCAGCATTCTTCACACTGTACTTTAGGCAAAAAAAAAGCACTCAGCAAATCTGAGCTCAGTGGTGCACTTTGGCAAATGTTACTTAGTGGGAAACTTGTCTCTTTAAATTATGCAAAGGCTTGGGCTCTATTACCAAAACGCTCAATAAATACAAGCACACATAGACATACGTTCCATGGAGTTACCCGTGTTTTGATTTGTTCATGTTGATAGCTGTCGTTATTCACACAGTAAAATTAACTCACATTTATATATAAATGTCACCTCCTCTCACAGTGGTGTAGAAAAAGCACATGCTTACCTTGTTCTTTTGAGGAGCAAATTGCAGACACACGTAGTAGCATTAGTTATGGTTTCAAGAAAGGTTTGCACTGGCTGGTGTGTGGGCAACTCTGGGAAAATCAAGGAAACCTTGTGGGGAATACACGAAAGTTCTACCTTCAAGTGAGAGCTGTGTTTGAGACTGCAGTAGCAGGTTAGAGTCCTGCAGGTAAAATGATGTGTGTCTGAAGACTTGCCGCTGTGTGTGAGTTCTCCCGAAAGGCCGTTCACTGCGTAGTGTCTGTGTAGTGTGACCCTGAACAAATTTTGTCTCCAAAATACTTGTCGGCTCACCTTTCTGTACCAATTAATATTTTGCCCTCAGTGTTTTACTCAACATTTACTTTTGCTGTCTTTGATGTGGGTGACCCCAGAAGGAAGAAGAAAAAGGAAACAAACGGGGGTATTGAAAAGAAGCTTCTGATCTCTTTGAGGACTTGGGTCTGTTGGGTGAGGTAGGAAATATGTTTGCCTGGTGTTCAGTGAGACCTGGAAAGACGCTGTGGGACACCTCAGTGGGAGCAGTGCTAAAGCCTGACAGTCCTAGATGAGTCCACCTACTGAGAAGGTTCATTGAGTAGATTTTTTTTTCCAGTTTATGACATAGACACCAGACCACAAGTGCTCTACTTCATCAGCCACTGAGTCGTTACCCGGCTTAGATGCTTTGCTCTCAAAGGCTCCATTCATCTTCTTCCCTCTGTGACTGAAATGCGATGTGGTATCCAAGTTCCCAACTAAATATGGAGTCAAAAACCTCAAATTGCTTTAGGGTGGCAGCTTTGTGGTAGCCGAGTCTATTTAAGCAGACCCCACAAATGGGACACCCATCTTGTCCTGCCCATACTGTCATGACACACTGGGTTTAGGAAACCCCAGCATGACAAGAAACACTTGTCTCTCAGTTGCTGACATGTGTCTTCACACGTATCTCCAATGCCTTCATGGCTTCTTCCTGCAGAGGCTGCATTCCTTTGCTGGCAGAGTACAGAGGGGGCCGAGTGGAGGGCGAGATATGGTCAGGACAGACCACCCACATCTCCCTCCTGCTTGGAGGGCAGGAGCAGAAGGTCACAGGAAAAAGGGGACATTAAACAGTCCTTAATAATTGAGCTTGAGGATATAGAGGCCCATCCTGTGGTGCGCATGTTTAAAAAAAAATGACTTTGACGTTTTTAATTAACTTCAACCCATGAGTCACTCAGCTGGAAGGATCCTTAGGCATCTTGTATGAATGGAGCTGGCAGAAACCTGAAGAGATCAAATGAAAAAGCAAGACCAGGAGCTGATGGCATGTCACCCTCTCTTTGGAAGGGACAGAGTCTCTTTCCCATTCTCTCAGGCTCTCCTATACATTAAGTACGCAGCAGGGTGAGAGGTGTGGGAAAGTTCTAGTGTGGCACAGGTGTCAAATGCCCCTTGCTCCGTGAGGAGAGGTTTGCACATTCACCACATGGAAACTACTGCAGAAATTGTTTCTATGGCGTCGTGTGTGTAAAAACACTATCAGGAAAGTCTGACTTTTATCGTTGTAATCCCCAGAGGCCAAGGCAAGAGAGAGATGAGTTTGAGACCAGCAGGGGATACACACAAAGAGACCCTGACTCAAAGAAAGCTTTCGTTTAAGTAAAGAAGAAAACAATTACCTTTTTGCGGGGCAGGGGTGCTGGTGATTGAATCCAGGGCTCCCAGCATGCTGTGTAAACTCTCTACTACTGAGTTATAGGCCCAGTTTGTTTATTTTTAGTAAACCATGAGGACTTCGAAAAGAGAATTCTTTTGGACTTAGTGTTCTTAAGCCCACAGCTGTTCTGGGAAGGAAAAATCTACACTCATTTATCTCCCCCCTAGTCTGCCCATCTGCTTTGATTACTTTTCACCGGAACACAGAAGCTATCAGGTCCACACAAAGGGCAGAGCCTGGTACTCACTCACTTTGATCTTCCCAGCCTACAACCGTGACTCACCACAGTGGCCTTCAGTCTCATCACAAGAGAGATGCCCGTGCTTTCTTTGCTGTTGCTCGTTCCTTTGAGAGAATGTCTCACTACATGGCCCTGGCTGTCCTTAAGCTCTATGAAAACCAGGCTGGTCTTGAACTCAAGTCTCTGCCTGCCTCTGCCTCTCAATTCCAGAGATTAAAAGGATAGGCCAGGGCACCCAGCGTCATAGGTTTACATCAGAGATGCAGAAAAGAGCCCGGACTTGCCTTGTGATCCTGCAAAAGATAATAACTTTGGAAATTGCTGATTCTGCTCGTCTTGAATGATTCAGAAAAGATTGGGTCTAGTTACTTCCTTCTGCACTGAAAAGAGACCTATGCCTCATCACGTAGTTACCTAGATGAAATGTTTCTGTTAGATTTCTTACTAGGCTGAGGAAGAAATGCATCAGAAAGGACTTGTAAAAGGTGGCTCTAAGTTTTATAATTACCAACAAGTGTGGCTACATCTTTTGAAGTAAAGATTAGATCCAGATGTTCTCTATGTGGTCTCATGGATGGCCAGTCTCTGTTAGCCTTCTCGTGAAAGTCACGTTGGAAATCCATCCCATAAGACTCGTCAGGGTGTCTCCACGGTATAGTTCCCACACCAAGAGAACAGAAGACAATTGCTTTTAAAAAATTGTTGAAAGCACATGCATTTATTTGTTTTGTTTCCAAAATCTATGACAGTGTGAATTTTAACAAGGCATCTTTCATATTAGTTTGTCTAAGAGCATACGTCGTCAGTTCTGCTCTTAGTAAGTTTTGTCTTTGAGTTTCATCTTTCTTTCCCGTGCTTTCTTTTCACTCATCCTGCAACCACCATCAAATATAAACTTCAGAATAAAAAGTAGAATAAGTTGGATTGTTATGGAATTTTGTGTATCTGAATTTAGTATCACTGATATACTTTTTAAATCAAGCATTAGGTCCTACACCTATAAATTCATTAGTACTCTTCACATATGCGCTCACAAAGTTTGAAGCTTATTCTCCATTTCAAATTTGGTCTTCCTTAGCAGTTCCCTTTTTATTGGGTAAGGTGGGCCAGAGGCTGAGCAGTAGAGAGATACCTTGACTTATTAATTTACAACAAACCTTGGCTGTTTAAATCTTTGAGGAAAAAAGTACTCAATTCTTTCCGATTTCTCCTCTCCTTGTGTGCTCCTTTCCAGGATAGCATCTCGATTTTTATTAGTGATAAGATTCATATTCTGGTCTGTGTGCCATCCTCTATATCTTGTTTTTGGTACTACATTTGTTTTGACTCCGGAATTCCATGGTCTCTCTTGACCTCTGAGGGCTGCGGTTCATGATTTTAAGGTCTAGCCCCCCTCCCCCGTGGCATTATTTGTATACACATGACTACATGGCCTTGGACATCTGCATGTTCCCAGTCATATGATGGATGATGCTCTGTGCTAGGACTCCTGGATCTCCTTCAAGCTGCGCACAGGCTGGGAAATCCCAGAGGACAGCTGCAAGATGTGGAGAGGTAAGAGGAGCTGGCTTTGTGGAGGCCAGCAGTGGCCCTGGGAGGCAGCCAGGAAAGCAGACACTTCCTGGTGTGGTACTTAGGCTCTCTTACAGAGCTCTAGTTTTTTTTTCCTCCTATGGAAGTTCCACTGGGTTGTTCCTGCATCTTCTTTGGTACATGGCCGGGGTGGTTCTGGGACAACATTTAGGAGACTCTTCGAAGTAGAGAATGAGATGGAACATCAGGGCATTGATTCTGCAGAATAAAGGGGAGCTAAGATCCATTGGTGCAAGATATAGAGGGAAGTGGAGTTAGGATCAGACCAATGAAGTTCAAAGTTGGGGGAGGGTGGACAATTCATGATAACCTGGATATTTGTGCCTCTCGTGACGAAGCAGTAAATGGGTGCTGTGAGTGAAAACAATGTAATTGGAGCAAATTTATCAGAAGCCAGTTTGGGTAATGAAGAATAAACCTCAATAAGAATAAGAGCCTTCCAGGAAAGCATTCTCTGTCTAGTGCAATGTTCTCACTGCCACTTTAACTATCCAATAAAAATTGTCACCCCAGGGATTCTGTAATTCAACACTTACACTACTGCACACTTTGACTTTTGTAAAACTATTTGTAATAAGACAAAGTGTGGATTTAAAAATTTGAGATACTCTAAGTTAAGAAAGATGTCATCAAAATAAAGGAAAATTGTATTTCATGAAATATGTTCATAAGTAGATGGAAAAATCATAAAAAATTGAACATTACAATAACATATAAGCAAGTTTTGTATATAAATATTGCTATTTTTCCCTTCTGTGTCTTCCAGTTTTTCCAACAAAAAAATTAAATGTAATTACTATTGAACAATTAAAAAAAAACCTCCACTATAAGTGCAATCATATAGCACTCATTTAAAATAGGAAAAACAGTTTTAAATAATGAATTCTTTACAAGGAGCATGTTTAATTGTTTAGACTGAGGAGCAGCAGATGGCTAGATAACTTGTGAAATTACTTGTCAAGCAATTAGGGAATCAATCTTTTCTTGCTGGCAAGAAGTCTATTCTCCATTCATTTAGCTTTTGTACATAACCAGATATATTTAGCAGTTTGAAGCATATCAAGAAGTTAGCAGTATTTAAGTATGCTTGCAATGGTAAACATAGATATGCTCCCATCTCTACCTTTTTGGTTAACATTACACTTCTACTAACAATTCTCAATAAGAGACATCAGGGCCAGTGTGGTGGATCAGTGGGTAAAGGTCCTTGTCACACAATTTTTGAGACCTGAGTTCAATCTCAGAATCTATGTAACAGTAACTGGGGGGAAAAAAAACCCCAATAACATAAGGCTTCTTCTGATCGCCACACATACTGCATACATACACGCCCCCCACACACACCCAGCATACCACACACACACACACACACACACACACACACACACACACACACACAGAGCCACACACACCACACACAAATCCCCCCACCAACCACACACACATACACATAGACACACACACATACCAATCACACACACACACACACACACACACACACACACACACACAGAGCCACACATACCAACACACCACACACACAGCCCCACACACCACACACAAATCCCCCCACCAACCACACACACATACACATAGACACACACACACACCAATCACACACACACACACACACACACACACACACACACAGAGCCATACATACCAATACACCACACACACAGCCCCACACACCACACACAAATCCCCCCACCAACCACACACACATACACATAGACACACACACACACCAATCACACACACACACACACACACACACACACACACACAGAGCCATACATACCAATACACCACACACACAGCCCCACACACCACACACAAATCCCCCCACCAACCACACACACATACACATAGACACACACACACACCAATCACACACACACACACACACACACACACACACACAGAGCCATACATACCAATACACCACACACACAGCCCCACACACCACACACAAATCCCCCCACCAACCACACACACATACACATAGACACACACACACACCAATCACACACACACACACACACACACACACACACACACAGAGCCATACATACCAATACACCACACACACAGCCCCACACACCACACACAAATCCCCCCACCAACCACACACACATACACATAGACACACACATACCAATCACACACACACACACACACCCCCACACACACCCAGCATACCACACACACACATACCAATCACACACACACACACACACACACACACACCCAGCATACCACACACACACATACCAATCACACACACACACACACACACACACACACACACACACACACACACAGAGCCACACACACCACACACAAATCCCCCCACCAACCACACACACATACACATAGACACACACACATACCAATCACACACACCACACACAGACACCACCCTTCCCCCACACCAACCTCCGACACACAAGCAATGAATGAGAAACGCCACAAGTGACTGTATCCCTAGAAGTACTGCTGTAGAATAGAAGCAGCACTGGGCCCCAGCTTCCGGCTTCTCTTGGGTTCACGACGACCGTAAGAACAGCCAATGGTTCTTTTCTCCGTCATAGACGTCATGTTGGTGACACGACAGTTTCACGCAGAGAAACTCAAGAAGAGGCCGGTATCCACTCCTTCAACAAGTGACCTTAGTTAGAGCACGGTGGCTTTTCCACTCTGTTTTTCTATGCTGCATTAACGCCTTCCTATTTTCTCCGAAAGCAGCTTCATTAATCGTTCCTGTTTTTTTTTTTTTTTTTTTTTAAATCGGTAGAATTGCCTAAGATAAAGTGCCTTGCATATATGTGCAGCAACTCATTCCTGCTAAGAGATGTTAAGTCTAATCTACACATTGAGAAGTTCAGAAGATGGCAGAGACAAGCTCTGTGTCTCCTCCTCAAAGCATATATATTTTGCCTGCTTCATTTTGTTTCCTTATAAGAGAAATGAAGAAATGAGGGGAAAACACTTTACATAGTCACTGTATCCATAGGTATATATAGTCTATAGTCATAAATATTTTACTTTGTATTTTTGTATTTACTGTTAACTGATTGTATTTACCCAAGATGATTTTTAAATGTAAAATGCTTTGCCCAAATAACATTTTAAACTTCATTGTCTCTGATTATTGACTTATTTACATATCAAGGTTGCTGGCATTTTAGTTTTAAGACTATGACATTTTTATTAATTCTTTGAGAATTTGGTGATTATTTTGATCATATTCACTCCCATTCCCCGCTCTTGCTCCCTCCAGAACCCACCGGAACCTTCTTTCCTCCTTCCTATCACATCTTAGCTTTTTATGGAGACTCCCTTCATAAATGACGTGAGTTAAAACGAAAGGCTGTCTACTGGGAGACAGAAACAATTAGAATGTTAAAACAATCTTATAAGCAAGGGACCGCTTTTAGTGTGCTACTTAGAAGGATGATACAGGTTTCTTAAGACATTAGCTCAGCTGCCATCTGCACCCCGTTTCCCAGCAGAGATCTCTTACCTTCCTATTTTGAAGCTCCTTAGCAGCACGTGTGCAGAAGTCATTCTGGAGAGTCGAGGAAGTGATAGGTCAGGAATAATTTGGAAATTTTAGCTGTATGCACAGCATGCATGCTATATATAATTTGGATATTATAAGCCTAACTTCTGGAATAGGTTCAAATCCCCTGTCCACCCTTAACCCATGGCTAAGTCTGGCTAAGTCACTGTGGGTATAAATGTTTAACCTAAACTGCCCTCCCGTCAATCCTTTTCTCCCCCCAGCTGCTTTAAAAAATGTTTGGTTTTAAATCACCTGTAAACTGAAATTTAGTATTATATTCTTATTTGACTATTACAAATTTGCTTGATTTGACAGTTATAAGTGATATAATAAATGTACACAATTGCTAAAAAAAAAAAAAAAAGAAAAGAAAGAAAGAAAAATGTTTGGTTTGATTCACCTACCCACTCATCCCCAGAAGAATGTACAGGGAGAGCACTGGACTCATAATGTGATAATTGTTATAATAACTAAAAAAAAAATTTCTTAACAATCTAAACAAGTTTGTGGTTCACATTTGCTTGTTCATTTTCTTTCTTTCTTTCTCTCTCTTTTTTGGTTTTTCGAGACAGGGTTTCTCTGTGTAGTCTTGGCTGTCCTGGATTTACTTTGTAGACCAGGCTGGTCTCAAACTCACAGAGATCTGCCTGCCTCTGCCTCCCCCATTGCTAATAAGGGTTACTTGAACACAGTTAAGTGCCCAGCGGGAGCTGGAGAAATGTGAGTGCTCTTCTTCAGTCCACTTAGCAACGAAGAAAGAAAGGAAAAAATGTTGTGTTCATCTGAACTACCTTTGAGAGTTCTCCATGATGTGAGGGAGCAGATTAGGCGTCTCTGGGTGCCTGGGAAATTATTATAGTTGGTTAGTTTTAGAAAGAACTTTTCCGTAGAGCTGCCTTTGGGCCTGAGATGGGGCGGGCCACACCACAAGGACACAGCTTCAGATGGTAGGATCTTTTGGTGACACGTGTAATTTCTAACCTTTCATTTTCACCCAATTAAAAGATCACCATTTAAGAGTTTTGAAAATGGTGTGGTCCTCTCTGCACTGAAGATGCTGAAAAGGCCTGAGGAGATGTGTGTGGCTGGAGTGTCTGGTCAAGAATACTGCACAGAAGGCAGGGTTTTGTGTGTGTGTGTGTGTGTGTGTGTGTGTGTGTGTGTGTGTGTGTGTGTGTGTGTGAGCATCTTACCTTGGCCAAAATAGAAAGGGCATGTGGACAATTCTCCTTGGGTGTGTCTGAGGTCCGGCATCCTCTAGCAATTCTGAGGGCTCCAGTGTTTCTTGCCTTTCGACTTGCGTGGTGCGTCCAGTCCCTTTTCCT
Organism: Acomys russatus; assembly: GCF_903995435.1. Lineage (NCBI taxonomy): Eukaryota > Metazoa > Chordata > Mammalia > Rodentia > Muridae > Acomys > Acomys russatus. The sequence goes on along the minus strand of NC_067144.1, from coordinate 10,994,102 downwards.
AGCACGTCCAATAAAATGCATAAGCTGTTTGGCATTTCTTAGGCCACAAGTGCGCTTGGATAACATGATGCTAAAGACGAAGAACTGCCAGTTATTCTCATAATTGAGTTTTCACAATTTTGTAAGAGTAATGTCATTAGACGGGAAAGACCAGCCATGCTCATCAGCTTCTTCCGGTGGTGGTGGTGGTGGTGGTGGTGGTGGTGTATGTGGCGGCAGTGGCAGTGTATGTGGAGGTTGAAGACCGTGATAAATAAGTACAAATGTCTTCCCTTGCGATGGGATTGATTAACCTAAACACGGAGTCTTACATTACTTCACCAAAATAGGATTATTTTTAAAATTCCATATATTGTTCAAAATAAATGTGTAGAACGTTTCCACAGCAGCGATTCTCTTTCTTTTGCCATTGTAGGAGTGGCGACTCATCCCTCTTGACCTTTGCCCTGTGCTGACACCCTGCTAAGGATAGCACGTTCCTAGACTTTATTTATTCCTGGTACAGAATCTGAGACGAGTGTTCCTAGTTTTACAAGATGTGGAAACCTGGCCTGCATCATGAACCTTCTCGCAGTCAGGAAATTCAGGACCAGGTTCGTTCTCAAAACAACGTCAACGTTTCCACCACATTTATCCTCTTCAGCAGAAAGCTGTGCTTAGCTTTAGTTAGTGTCTCTGAAAGCTTTGGCGACTCTGGAGCAGTCCTGTGGCCCGTGAGTTATAACTGTGTTAGAGTGAGTGGCTAAGTGTCCCCCTTCCCCAGCCTGACCTCTGACTGTTCTACAACCTCAGCTTTTCTTCATTTCACATAAACCATTTTACGTTCTAAAACAGGGAAGTGGCTTAACCAGAAGTGGGTCAGAAATCTTGCCATTAAGTAGTTTTAAGAGGATAATGGAACACAAGAGGAAAATTGCCTTGGGCTGGCATGGAAACTGTGCTGAGGATAGAAGGTTTGTCATCATGGCTTTGTCTGGACCAGAATGGTCGCCTTGAAAGAGTCGCTTGTTCAGACTGGTTGCTATTTTACTTTGGGGATGATTCATTTCCTTAAAAAGGACCAAAGGTCCCTTTCCCTTTTTTTCCAAATCATTTTTTTTCCTTCTGTTTATACTGAATTTCAAATTTGGTAAAGATATACAAGTGAACGTACTAAGCTTTTCCATTTTAGACACTTAATTTGGCATCAGTGAAAAAGTGAGCCATGGTTGGCTTCAGGGTCATATGTTGACAGCGTAAGGGGAAGAGAAACGTATATTTCACTGTTCAGAGTGTGGTGGTCATGCAGCTTCCTTCGGCACGTGTGTGTGCGTGCGTGTGTGTGTGTGTGTGTGTAGGGGTTGGTGAGGTAGCTGGGTTCCTAAGACATCAGTGGGTGAACTGATTGTTTGGAGTGGTGCGTGTGTGCATACTGTAGGCAGATAAGGATTTCATGCTACTTAATGCATTATTATTAGAAGTGTGTTTAGCCCAAGCCAAGCGGTGTCCTGGACTTGCTAAGTTATTCTTTATGCTGGTCTTCCTCGGTAACATGAAGGTCAACTTTTTGCATCCTAATAATTTTTTTTGTATTTTAATCCTGACTTTCATTTTTTAAATTTAATTAACTTATTCAGATTACAACTCAATTGTTATCTCATCATTTGTATCCTCCTGTTCTTCCCTCCCTCCCTCCTGCTTTCACCCTATTTCTCTCCCCTAGGTCTATGACCGAGGGGGACCTCCTCCCCCACTATATGGTCATAGGCTATCAAGTCTCATCTTGGTAGCCTGCTTATTCTTTCTCTGAGTGCCACCAGGCCTCCCCACCAAGGTGAGGTGGTCAAACATGGGGCACCAGAGTTCATGTCAGAGTCAGTCCCCACTCTCCACATAACTGTGGAGAATGTCTTGTCCATTGGCTAGATCAGAGTAGGGGTTCAATGTTTACTACTTGTATTGTCCTTGGTTAGTGCAATAGTTTGAACAGACCCCCTTGGCTCCCTAATAATTATAAAAGTAAGTCAATGTAAGAAAATATTAAATATATGTTCCTGGTGAATTTTTAGTCTTCCATGTGTAAAAGTTTTTTTGTAGTTACAATAATAATAATTATTATTATCATAAAACATATAGTCTTTATAGTTGATAATGACTTGCTGAGTTTCATAATTTGAAAATTTCTTTAGCTTGATTGAGAGACTGGGACATTGGTGTTTTCTCTGCTATGGAGATGGATAAGCTGAGTAACAGACTGCCAAGGTTTTTGACCTAGGCATCAGATAATCATAACTGATATGTATGTCAGGCATAGCTGTTCATGTCAGCATGGCAATATAAGCCATGGATTTCTTTTAAAGTAAATCATTGTCTGCGTAAAACAAAACAAAACACCCACTGTTCTTTTAATTAAGAGGTTCTAGAAGGCTGGCCCAACCTGTGCGGCTTGATCTCCATGCATCTCAGGAGAGCTCCAAATGCAGCCCAACAAAAATTATTGTAAATCTACTTAAAACGTGAGTATATTTGTGTGTGTGTGTGTGTGTGTGTGTGTGTGTGTGTGTGTGTGTGAGAGAGAGAGAGAGAGAGAGAGAGAGAGAGAGACAGACAGACAGACAGACAGAGACAGAGACAGAGACAGAGAGTGTTTCTTTTTGTAACATGTTTATGTTTCTCAAGGGTGAACTTTGTAAATGACAGCAGCATATTATAAGGTCAAAAGGCTGAGCATGCCTATTAGATTTCCTAAATGACTGAGTAATATTCCACTGCGTAAGCAGGCATGCTCTCCTTTCCTTTAGGTCTCCATTTCCTCAGAGTAAGGCCAGGGCTCTAGGATAATATCTTGCAAAACATTTGGCCTCATCTGGGTCTATGTTCACCAACAGGCATCACTAGCTCATGTTTATCCAGCAGCATGGATATGCAGGTCGTAGGTAGACGTGGAGAAAGATATTTGGAGAGTGGATAGGCCTTTTTCTTTGCTGGAGCTGTACTGATATGTATCCTGTGTTTGTGTGATTAGGGTAGCCACTTCCTCTATTGAAGGGTTGCCCAGCATTCTGCTCTCTAGAGCCAGGAAAGAATGTTAAGGGCTGTGCTGACTTCTGATAGTTTATGATCAAGCATACTTTCTCTCTTGTCAGAATTGCAGAAAGCAGAGGGCGCTGGCTCGCTATATCCAGAGTGTCTGCCTGTCGAAGCCATGAGTATCCTCCAAGTAAAGGCACCCACTTTTTAAAAAGATTGTTTCCATGTGTTTGATATTTTCTGTTATGTGTTTTCATATCCTAAAGGGCTTGGAAGCCATCATTGCTGACTCTGAAGGTTGAATTCAGGAATGAGCAAAGTTGTCCAAGAAATATGAATGGAAGAGATGAGATAAAGTGTGCTTGGTTCGTGCTGAATGCCCTTTAAGGAGAACGATTGTACTGTTGTGAGCAGCATAAGACAGAAACTTGGTTCCAGATTTCCTTGGAGAATTATCCCTGAAAGATAATTGAGCCATGTGCAGAAGAAATGTGAATTATGCTAACGTCCAGACTGCATGATGGCATGCCTCCATCACACAGTCTGTAATAGTTCTTACACAGGCAAAATTGGATGGCCCTTGCCTGGAACCCCCCACCTCTCAGCATCTTCACTAGCCCCTCTGTCTAGCTGTGATCTCCGACTAATCCTTTCCAGGTATCTTACACACCAACAAATATCTCCCTAATTTCTCTCCTCTTATGTCCACTTGTCTGCAGATCCACGTGTCCAAATCCTTGACATTTTCTATGGTCTTTTAAATAGCTTATTTTCGAGGAAGATGTCTTTGACTCTCACAGTTCACTCAGGAAGAAAACTTTCCCTCCTTAGAAGTCCCATATGATTTTCATATATATATATATATATGATTTTCATATATATATATATATGATTTTCATATATATATATATATGATTTTCATATATATATGTATTTTTTTTTTAAATAGCCTTTGTTAACCTGGGACACGGCAGACATTAATCCTCTAAATTACTTCCCATAGTTAGGCAGGTATAGGATCCCTGCCTCAATCCCATGCCATCTGTTTTTACCAATTTCTATTAAGCTACTTTCCATCCATAATCTGGGCCAAATTCCCCATGCATGCCAGCCTGTGCTTCTCTTCCATCTAACCCATGGCCACCTTCTCCTCCTCAGGTCATAGGGGAGGGGAGTAAGGGGAAAATGGGAGGGAGGGAGGAATGGGAAGATACAAGGGATGGGCTAACAATTGAGATGTAATATTAATAAATTAAAAAAAAAATGAAAACACCCAGCCCTCATATGGCTCAACTATTTGTAACTCCAGGGAATCTGACTTCCCATATGATTTTCTCTGTGATCATCTTGCACACTTTGTCTTTGGGGGTTTGCATAACAGGTGTTTGCTGTGCCCTAGACTACTTTGCTGCTAGGTCATGAGCTCCTTGAGAGCAAGCCCTCTGCTCTGGCACTGTACTCTTCACTGTGTTCAGTTTGTAGGAGTGGGGCTGAGTGGAGGACTGGTCCCTGCAGGAAGTACAGTGCATCAGGACTCTAATGCAGGCTGGGTGTTCATTACACATTGCAGAGGAAGAGGGCAAGGCACTAAGCAAGAGGGCCTTCAAAGTACAATGGTGGGGGATGGAGAGAGGGCTGGCAATTAAGAATGTATATACTTCCTGCAGAAGACTGGAGTTTGGTTCTCAGCCTCTCCGTTGAGTGGTTGCTGACCACCTATAGCCCCACTTCTCAGAGGCATCTGACACTTCTGGCCTTCAAAAGCACCACAGTATTACTCATGCGCACATATCTCCCCCTACACACATATAACTAAAAGAAAATAAGTGTTTTTAAAGTAAGTATAAACAGAGACGTTCCATTTGTCCAAGGATATGACTGACTACAAGTCCTCTCTCTATTTTCACTTTAAGACCTTTTAAATGGAATTTTCTTTTATAATCTGTTAAAGGGAGCCAAGGCATATGCAGAACCGGAAAAAAAAAGTTATGAAATGAACAGTTGAAACTCAGAGGCGAAACTGGCTGAGACGCCACCACGCTGTTCATTTGTACACGTGCTTTAGCCTCTTTTGGTCTCATTTTGGTTATTTCTTGTATTCTTTGGTTAAAACATAAGAGTTTTTCTATTTACAACGATGCTTTTAGAGTGTGCTTGTAAACAGAGCCGTGGTGTTTTCCATTTAAATTCACAGTGATTTAATGAATGAGATCATAAGATTCAGTGATCTAATTATGTTTTCCTAATTAAGAAACTAAATTGGCACCACAGTGAGCGATGTAGAATCACATGGCTGTTCCATGGAGACCAAAGCATACAAACCAGGGGTCTGACTTCTGCGTTAAGTGTCCTGTTCCCTACTCATGTGGCACTTTTTTAAAAAAACCTAATTATATGTTCTGCTTCTGTCACTGGTCTTTTCTCAAAAGGAGTGAACTCTGATCAAAAACGTCCTTTGTAAGTCCTGTTTATCACTCAAGAACTCCTGGCAAAGTTCAGGCAGATGCAGACACGATTCACCAAGCAGCCCTATTTGTAGCTTATTTGAGGTATGGCTCTCGTACAAAAAGAGCAAACATCTTTGGTTGTGCTTGGCACCCTTCCTCCAGAACACATCAAATGGGCCATTCCACACCACTGGCTTTGAAGATGGCATTCCAGTCATCATGAGCTGGGCCTTGGAAGTCCTGGTCCTACTGTTTGCACTTGTCCTACTTTTTTTGCCCACAGAGCAGTTAGTTCCATGCTGTCATCATCATTTAATCGTGTCTTGCAGAGATGCTGTGGTAGCCACAGCCTCTTGGCCCAGCAACACGGCTCTCTGGGTAGACCTTGCTCAAGGGTGTTCCTTTTACCATCCGCACTTAAGCATGTCTTCGCAGATTAGTGCAGACTGGCTTAGGTGGTCAAAGGAGGCAGGTTGTTGGAGGCTAGCCCTGAGGAGGAAGAGGGCTTTATCTGTGTGACACAGTGGTGGAATGACCTCGGAACTACCGCACTTGTCTGTGCATTGAGGGAATGGGGTGAGAGGCTGAAGTAAATGACCTCTCCAGTTTCCTTCCTGCTCCCAGTGAATCTGTAATAAGTGAAACAGGGTCACTGGCTGGGATTATTTTAAATCTGTTTAACCGTAATGTAATGAAGACATGAAAAGTCACATAAACTCATCATTCACTTAAAGAAGACTAGTCACCATCACCTTCCATCCTTCCCAAACTCCAAATAGCTGTGTTCATTCGTTAGGGTCCAATTTTAATAGTATATTTTTTTTGTGAGTGTGTGACACTGTTAACAAGCATGCAGATGCCAGAGGCCAACAATGGGTCTCTCTATCATTTATTTTCTATGGCATTTTATGAGACAGCATCAGTTCCTGGCAGTCAGTGGTCTGGCTGTCTCTTCTCCCTATCCTTCAATGTTAGAATTACAAATAGGCACCAGTGTGTCCAGCTTTTCATATGGGTGCTGGGAAATATGGCCTCACACATGCACAGCAGGCACCTTTCCTGATAGATCTCTCCAGCTCCTTATGCTAAATATTTCTATCTGCTTGGTCACAAGCTACTGTTGAAAAAAAGAATTATTCGTTCTATATTAATTAATACATGAAATTATTATGGCTGAGTTTTCTTTAGCCAACTAGTTCCTCAATGGCTGACACAGAGAGACTATGATTTATTAGTAAGTTATAGGCACTATGCTGGGCAGATTCTGAGCTACTCTAATCCTAGTGCCTTTAAAACCCACACAAAAGCCAGTCACTTGCCAAACTGATGACTCCTGGGCAGACTCAGCTCCATCAGTCTGTCGTAACAACCATGTGCTTACCACCATCTTGTGTCATGGCGACTCCTCTCTCTCTACTTCCTCTCCTCCTGCTACATCTTCTGCTCTTCCTCTCTCCCAAACCCGTGTACCTAAAACCACACCTACATCTGGTCTACTCAGGCATAGGCTTCAGCATCTGTATTTAGCCAATCAGGGATAATTGGGGAACATTTTTTATCATCACATGGTTAGAGGAGATAGCTCAACATTCATAGCAACGTCCATGGCAGGGCAGCAGCCAGATCTCCAGGCACTGAAATCAGCATCTGAAAACAGTTGGACCTTCTTCCAACACGGTACCGCTTATAATATTTCTGTGTGTATCCTGTGGGTTTTATTTTCCTATTTACAACGTGATGTAAATATGATAGTAAACAGTGCAAAACATGGCGATTAAGGTATGAGGCTTTTATAATAGTGTTAAATTATGAACTTTTTCTGAAATAATAAATGTGAAAAATTTGGTAAATACAATAAGCAAAGTGGAGATAAGAGTCTCAGGAATGAATGCTCATCAGCATCTAATTGCTGATACCATCTTGCTGGATGCCATTTCCTCCCCTGGCCATATGTACATATATATTTAAGTATACTTTGGACCACATTTTTCATGGGTTTCCTGTAACTTTTATTAGTTATAACTTAGAAAAACATACCTTTAGATTATTAAATGTATGAAGTGTAATTGCTATGAGTATAATATAATTGATATCTATTTAACATATTGCTACTGTAGTTATTCAGGAAGTTTTATATTCTAATAAAGATTCTTGATATCCTTATTGCATTTAAATATGAACCACATTATTCCCCTTAGAAGTCGAATTGCTGGATCAAATTATATGTCTGACTTACAGTATGCCATGTACATATTGCTAAATCACCTTTTAGAAAGTTGGCCCACCAGATTTTTTTGAACCACTGTCAACTTTCTGGATGACATTTTAAATGATGGAAATACTAAAATTTGATACCTTTAAACTAACTGGTCTTAATATGTATTTTACCAAGTGTTCTACAAATGCACCTAAGACTCACTGCCCACAGTGTCTGTCCATCTTACCACACGTACTGACGTTCTTTACTGCTGTGTAAGGTTAATGTTAGGGACAAGCGTATGCAGAATGCCCTAGTTCATTACCGGCCTTTGAATTGTTTATAAGCCAATGCAGATCTATGGTATGCAGATTTTCCTAGAACTAATGGGAAAGAAATTCTACACACTAGAATACTAGGGACCCACCCCTCCCCACCCCCCACTCTGTCTCCCACGGTCAGGCCACTCCTCCTTGTTTGTATTACTTTCTTTCTGATTTCAAATGCTACTAGAAAATCCAGGAAGCATGGAAAGAGATGGTAGTAAAACAATTTAATGATACTTCTAAGTTCTCACTTGGACAATGTAAAACAAATGCAATTACCCCTATCTTTAATCTTTAGTACAAGTTCAAGATGACTGCCAAGCAATGTCTGTTGATTGGTGCTGCATTTGTCTCCAGAGCTGAAAGTGGGCTCGGCTACCACCAAATAACTCACAGAGCAGCTGAAGCTTACAGTAGTGTTTATTCCAAGTGACATATTCCTTTTAGGGACTGGCAGTGGAATGCCTGCCTACAGTGACTCATGAGAGATTTCAATGCCAAGTGTTAAAATGTAAGTGCTCTGAGGCCCTTGGCATTTATAAACCCAGTGAACCTGTGAGTCGTGGCAAACGGGGTCAGTACTGAGGGCTCAGCTTCGCTTTCAGGGGAAATGTATCTTTGCAGACAGAGGATGCTGGTGGTTACTGGGGAAATCTGGTCCTTCCGATTTGATGGATCGCTTGGAAGCTACTGCAAAAATATTTTAAAATCCAGACTTAGAGCCAATACTTTCTTGCTACAACTTCTCCCAGAAGTCATTTTTATTCCAGATTTATTTCACTCTGCTTTAAAATCGCTTACCTATCCTTTTCACACTATATGTGTAATATGATTATGGCGTTTTGGTCAGTATTGGACACTTTTGATTCTTACTCTGAGTTTTGGGAAGAGAGGCAGTGCGTGAGCGTGAAGATTGGCGCCATCTCCAGAGGCTGGAATCTGAGGCGGGTTTGAGGTAATGGAAACTCCCACTTGAGTGGACAATGTGTTTTTATTAAGCAGAGGTTCCTTTATGGGTCGGTAGTCAAAAGAAACTGTCATGTAAGAAAATGGCTTCACATACACAAAATTCCTTGACTTATAAGCTCTTGTCTGCCCGATTTCTGATTGTGGCCCCACCCTCCTCCACAGGGAGATTGTTCTCTCGGGCACCGTGAAGGTGGAGAAGGGACACAGGATGATTAAGAAGTCTTTGGACTCCTGTAAGGGGCACAATTTGGGGCATATTAGGAACTCATGGGTCTCTATTAGATAGAGGAGATTTCAAAAACTTTGACTGGTCTCTGGTCCCAGCCTTTCTCCTATAGCCTTCTAACATATGCCATGTCTATGATGATCTTTATTGTGTGTGCGTGTGTGTGTCAGGCAGACACATTATAGCTGAGCTAAACTCCCATCCCTGTACTTGAAATTATCTTTTTGTTCTACAGCATTATTAGCCTTTCTAGATACACGAGGTAATGTTGGTCAATGCACAAGTGTACCTGTATCACCCATCTCATCACAGCAAAACATATCTCATTTCATTGCTGTATTCTCATATCTTAAAATACTTGTTTGTGTTTGCTGTTCTCATTTTGTCGCCTGTTTTTCCCACAACTCAGGTTAATTTTATTTCCTTCTTTACTGCTGCAGTGAATTGTCACTCATACAATCCTTCAATTATCTATACCCTGTTAAAGCCAGGGGTCCCCATTGTCTGCTGCAAACGTTTTGTCCTCTCAGTAACATTTTTTTTCTCTTCTGATGTTGCATCATGGGACCCTGTTAATGTTATTTTTACAAAACAGTGTTTGTTTCTCAGTTTCTCCCTTAACCCAGCTATCACACAAATAATTGAGACTCTTATGTTAATTTAATAATGACCTTCACAGCACAAGAACTGAGCAGTTATCACTCTATCATTAACGCTTAAGCTAATTTGGCTTCCTCCCAGAGTACATGCCAGAGATAATTGTGCTTTGTAGCTTTTCTGCTCTAGCTACTTCTGATGTTTCTTGGACCCCTCTCACGGCTGAATCCCCTACTTCCTCCTCTAATTCCTCCTTCCCTGGCTGGCAGAAAGTCCATTCTTTTCCATGCTCAGTGTTGGGTATAAGCTGCTTTATTGGTATATCAGGGGACAGCTGGGGAGCAGAGTTTATGCAACATTGAGACAGGAGATTCTTACAACAAGGATTGTAACCAGATGTGGGGGAAGGTATGAAAGTAGCACTTGAATTACACAATAACCTTATGCCTACAGGATCCCTCCCTTTCTTGGGGATCAGTTGCCCTGTTCTTGTTGAGTTTCCTTCCACCCATCAAGCTTGTTTCTTGGTGTCACTTTTGTTGACTATTTCTCCTCTGGATGGCAGCTTCAGTACCTCCTTTCTCAAAGAGATTGGAAAGATTGTAAAGCTCAGGGATGTGACAAGCAAGAGGGGAGATACGTTTCTATGTGATAAATGTTACAGAGAATTTCTGCTTAGCTGGACAGTAATGGGGAGAGGTTCATTTGTAGAAGGGGCTTAAAATGTCCTGTCAGGTAAATGAGGTTTTATTTACTTGAGCCAGGGAAGATTTCCAGGTCTGTGAATCCTCAGTTTCTAATCCTTAAATTGGTGATGTTAATAAGCCAATCAGGCCTCGTGTTGAATGTGGCTTTATTAAAATAGAGTGTCTTAGAAGGGAAACCACATATACAGAGTCTGGTGGTGTTTTCTAATTACTTAACACTGTCTTCCACATGATATAGCAGGTTGATTTGGATAATTATGCTAGAAAATAGAATTCTGTTGGACCTCTTAAAGAAGTCTATTAATATCTTATTAAGAAATATTTTTTCAGTATAGTACAATGCATGGAATGGTGTGTGTGTGTGTGTGTGTTTGAAAGATACACACACACACACACACACACACAGAGAGAGAGAGAGAGAGAGAGAGAGACAGAGAGAGACAGAGACAGAGACAGAGATACAGAGAGACAGAGAGACAGAGAGACAGAGAAGTTGATTGTTATAGAAGATTCAACGGTTTGGCTTTTCCTTCCCCCTTTCCTTTCTCATTTTTCTCTTCTTTGTATTTGCAAGTTTGATATAAATTCTAATAATCCTTTAGATTAGATATAATGGATTAAAAAACATGCACATGTAGGAAATAAGAATGGTATTGCCAAAGAAGAAAATACTGTCATGCAGATTGACAGTGGCTTTCCACTGAGCACATTAGGTGGTCATTTGAAGTGATAAGCCTTGTCATACATCAGTCTGTGGCTTTGGTTTTCATGAATAGCCTTGCCTAGGCTGGAAGACTTGCAAGGTGAATGGAGCAGCAGAAAATTTTCAAAGAAAAAACATCTGCCAGATATGATTGTGCTCTGTCTGCAGTTTGGCAAGCTTCTTAGAAACATGGAATCTTCTGTGAGACTTTGTCTCCTAGAAATAGCAGGGATGCTACACTCATGATACCTCAACAATATGGATGCCTGAACATGACCCAAACAATGACAATACAATAGACATGCTAACATGGATGAGGGAGCTCTCCCAGAGACCCATGCCTAGACTTAGAACTAAGGACTGGTGAGAGAAGAGAAACAGTCTTCCCCAGGGATGAACTCCGCATTGGTTAACAAATACCAAACGGTCATCCTGAAATCACATACATACACGCAACACTAAACAGGCTCAGCAAGCTATATTTATATATTAATGTGTTTATATATATATGTAACAATAATAATAAAAAGTAGCCATCAATTTTGAGATAGCATGAAGGAAGTTATGAAAGGGGTTGGAAGAAGAAGAAGAAGCGATATAATTATATTTTAATTAAAATTTTAAAATATTAAAAAAATTGGGAGCTGATTGAGTTCAATATCATTTAGAGTTTAGAATGCACCTAGTTTCCTAGCTCTGGCCTTTTAAAAACCTCAGCAACACCTATGGGAGGACAAAGGGCTATATGCCTCTCTATATACACTTGTATGTATCTGTTGTCTCAGCTCACCTTCTCATGGCTGGACCATCTTGGACATAGCTCTTCTTGAATTTTCTGGAACTGGATTTTATATGTGCTAAAAACTTATATCAAGCACTTGGGTGAAGTCACAAGTGTGTGTGTGTGTGTGTGTGTGTGTGTGTGTGTGTGTGTATGCGCGTGTGCACTCATGCAGTGCCTTTTACAAATGTGTCAACACTAAACGAAAATTGATATTGAATACCAAGAAGTAACACGGAAGCATTGGTTATGGAAAAGAGAAAATTACGGCGATGGGGTGTAGGATTTGTGGTGTGCAGCTTTTGTGCCACTGTTTATTTATTATGGATGTGAGAGAAATGAAATATGGATGGATGGAGCTGGGCAAATAATGCAGCAGTTAAAAGCACTTGCAGCTCTTTCAGAGGACTTCAGTTCAGTTCTCAGCACCCACATGGTGGCTCATAACCATTTGTAACTAGGAGTCCAGGGAATCCAACATATTTTTACCTCCACTGACACCAGGCATAGACATAATACATATAAACTCATGCAACTGAATCATGGATAAACATCACAGTTTTAAAAAGTGATCTGGAGGCCATGAAAGATTCTTTCCTCCTGTAGAGGAAACATAGATCTAGAAACCTCATGGCAGTTCATAGTTTTTTTTTTTTTTCCTTTTTTCCTTCTCCATTTCTTCCGTCATGTTCATGAACTGTTTCTTGAATGTCATGAGTTTGAGAGATGGGTCAGACTCAAATCATGTATATGGGGAAATGGGAAATGGATGGCTGAGATGTGTATAAAAATAAAGAAACCACAGCTCATGTTATGTGTAAGCCACTTGTGAATTGTCTGAGTGAGTTACTGTCCTACCAGATGGTACCAGGGAAGACTTTATCACACCAGTGACCCTGAACTAGATGTGGGAAGGTGCAAGGGAATGCAGACAGGAACACTTTTCAGGGAGACTAAAACGAACATGACACAGAAGAGGGGCTCTCTGGCTTTGTTTTAGGGAACCACGAATAAGCAAGGCAAGGTTATGCATTAGAGCCAGAATATCCAGGAACTTCATGCTACATTAAGACACTTAGAGGCAGCCAAGTAATGAGCCGAGGGCCCATGGCTCTGCCAAGCTCTCCCTCCATTTCAGAGTTACTCAGAAAAGCACAATGTTTCTATCTTTCTTTTCCTGCTATTTCAGGCTTATTCAGTCTTTTCCTGTCCACTCTTTGACATGTAGCTATTCATCTGATTGCTTTGAAGACCTCATTGATAAGATGCTGGCCTAACCAACCAATCAACCAGTCAACCAACCAACCAACCAACCAACCAACCAACCAAAGAAACAAAAAACCAGAAAACAACAACAACAACAACATCAAAACATGGCTTTCTTTTTTCCTCTGCTTTGTCTTTCTCCTCTGGGCAGCAGCTGAAGTTTCCAGTTTGCTTACCCTTTTGTTTTTCTTTTAAATGCTAAACAAATTTTTTTCTCAAGGAAAACAAACTACATTTAACAATATCAATAGTGGCAAATGCTTTTGAAAGCTGTTCAGAGGAATTACACCATCAGATGTGCTTCATAAAATTTGCACAGATGAATGTGGGTGCATAGATTGATGAGAGGCCAAACAGAAGTCATGGCAGTAACACAGGAAATGCTTTTAGTTTTACAGTCACAGTGGAAGATAGGATAGTTGGGAAACATTCAGAATACTTAATAACATTTAACAGATGTTAAAATGAGCCTGATTGCACTGGTGCTCCTTGACTTATGATCTTCTTGTGTTTCCTCAAGTACCTAGTAGCCTGCAAACAGTGTATGTAAATCTTTGTTTCAGTCACACAGCACACTGGACACTCTAGCTTGGCAACACAGTGCAGTCTACAGAGTGGTTATTGATGATTCGGCGTTTATTCAGTACCTTCACTCAGAGTCAGGAGAGAATATAGAATCTCTCTTTGTCTCCCCTCCCCCCACCATGTGTGTAAGATCCAAATTTAGAATTAGAAATATGTCTTTTCCTAAATGCCTTTTGCTTTTGTGCTATCATAAAGTATATGATTATAAACCAAAACATTGAAGGTTGGGTCGAACATAAGTTTGGGTGAAAGCAAATCTTTAGCTGAGAGGAATATGATGGTTTAAGTGTTTTCCCCCATAGATTGATGTAATGAATACTTTGTTCTCATTTGGTGGAACAGTTTGGAAAAGATTAGGAGGGATAACCATGGGAAGGAGTGGGGTCATCTTTGAGGTTTCAAAAGACATGCCTAGTGTTCCTTGTCTGCCTCCTACTTAACATGTGAGCTGTGAGATCTCAGCTATTCCTACTGCCCAGCCTTTACTTTGTCATCATGTACTCTAAAACCATAAGCCCAATTAAATCTTTTCTTTTATAAGTTGGCTTGGCCATGGTGCTTTATCATAGCAATAAGAAAGTAACTAATGCAGTGCAATGCTATTGAAGTGAAGAAACTAAATCTGTGTCTTTCCAGCGGCATAAAATAACTATTGCGTCTACCTTATGCAAAGACTAAGAATTGTTGAGACCAGTTCTAAACATTGTTCTTCATCCATCTTCAACATGGCTCCCAAGGTGCTCTGTCATTGACATTGGTCTACCAGCTGATAGATGAGGGAAGTCCCATGTGACACTTTGGAGGCAAGGCCTGAAGATGGGATGTTATGTTTTGTAATGCAGCCTTGTGGCCATGGTTAATATAACAGGGTGGAGAATGTTCTCTTACTTTTTGTGTCTGGATGACATGGAAGCAGGGTCAGTGAGCAACCAATCTCTGACACGGCCTGAAACTTGGGGCGACTAGGCTCCTCATGATGGTAATTCTCTCCTGGAGGACTTGAGCTTCATTCATTGCAGTTCAGCGAGTTTCAGGCAAGGGGTCATCTAATCAGGGAAGCACAGAAGCAAGAGCAAAGGTATCTTCATTCACAGGCTGGGGAAGTGTGGGGAAAGGAGACTTTACCTTGCGACAGAATTAGATGAAGGGCCCTGACAATGACTTGCTGAGCTGAATGAACTCATATGTATTTTGGTTTTATTCTATGTCTGAAGATTAGATGGTATAGAACAAGAAAGCTTATCTTATGTCTCCGATTGGTGCCTCTCCTCTTATAGCTTCTGCTAGTAGCATGCTTAAGGTACCCTGGTAGGCCATGGCGAGAGCTGCAAAGCTGTGCATGTAAAATGGCTCAAATGTTAGCCTTTTGCATGGCATCTTTGCTTTTACGAATTCAGTCATTTGCAAAACCTGGGAAGGGCCTGTTTCTGGAACCTATAAGTAAACCTGGGATACTACCCAGAACCTTAGAAAGAGGTTCAGGAGTACAAACCTGAAGACTCAACAGCTGAGATATATAGGAGATGTTCATTGCCTTTATATCAAGTTACAGAGTATGGCCTGCCTCAGTCTGCCAAGTTCACCTAATTAATATTCATGCCTTAGTGGTATTTGAGTAGCAGCTGTCAGCTTGGCCCTTCCTGCAAAGCCTTATCTGCCTGCGATACACTCAACATAAGGAATCAGAACAAAATTTTCTAAGTATATCCTAGAATTTTGGTGTTTAAAACCATGTAGCCTATGATTATTTTGCTTTACTACTCATCCAAGGTCGATTTCAATTTGACTCTGTCGTTATATAGCTAACTGTAAACACTCTCACATCCTGATATCCTCGAATTCCTTTCTTGCTGAAAATATGAAATTAGTTACTCCCTTAGGCTCCCCTTTCTGCCCTCCTATTCCTTATTCTTCAGGTCCTGAAGAGAAAAGAGACAGCTTCAGATCCAAAATGAGGTCAAAGGGTCTCTCTAGTGGTCCCTTTGAGCTTTCACTCCAAGAAGAAATTAGATCTAACACCAACAATGCCTAGAATTGATGGAGGAGACATGGGCACAACTGTGTATCTCAGAACATCAGAGCTAAAAGGACTTTCAAAGACCGTGGATCACATGAGAAACACATGCTTATTAGTGTACCTAACATTCAAACAGAACCTTTCAATCTTGCAAAAACATAAAACAGGGGCCTGGAAGCAACTGCAGAAATGACTTTCAAAAACAACTTTAGAAGCAAGATGTGTCTGGTGTGGTTGTCCTATTCAGTAAGGACCATTAATCCTGTCCTGTATGCAATGGCCAAATGCTTTAACCAGACACGGGTTAGCAAACTTCCCTGAGCATTCACTTCTGCCTTTGGCATCCTGGGAAGTACAGTGCTCTGCCCAGACATGGAAATGATTAATTCCGTCTATTCACGTCAGACTGCCTGTCTAAGTTCTAACTGTCTACCGCCTGTTATAGCCCATGCTATCTGCAAACTATCTACACTCATGTTGTCGCCAAACTATTTAGCACAGACAGGGGCTGCCTGAGCTCTACTGGTGGCTCATTCTTCCATGGGCAGATCTTTTTTCATAAATTATGATTGATTTGTAAGGATAGGATGCTTAGCTTGATAGCAAAAACATCTCTGGAAGGACAAGGAGAGACAACTCAATGGTTAAGAATGTAAACTTCTCTTTCAGAGGACACCAGTTTGATTCCCAGCACCTGTATCAGGCTGTTCACAACTGCTTGTAATTCCAGCTCCTGAGGATTCAGTCCCCCATTTTTGGCCTCTACAGGACAACTAAACTCATATGCATATACCCACAATAACACACACACACACACACACACACACACACACACACACAGACACACACACGCACGCACTGTATTTATAATTAAAAGTAAAATAAATAGTAAGACCAAGACATCTTAGCAGTGGGTTGGAGGAGGATATGGTTTAAGTCCAAATGCTTTAGCTCAGAAAAGCATGCTTGACTTTCAAAAACATAGTTTATTATTTAATTATTTATTTAGTACACATGGGTCTTTTGCCTACATGTGTGTTTGTACTATGTGCATGCAGTATCCAAGGTGGCCAGAAGAAGTTGCTGCATCCTCTGGAGTGAACGATGGTTCTGAGACACTGTGTGGGTGCTGGAAACCAAGTTCAGGTCCTCTGCAAAAGCAATACACGCTCTTAACCACTGAGCCATGTCTCTGGCTCAATTTCACCTTTTGGAGTGAGTAAAAGCCTTCCCAATGTCTACTTGAACTAAATAGACAGATCATGGTCCCCTGGGACTTGCACAGGGCTTTTGTTTACTACTTTTGAGTAGTGAGCCCTTGTCATGAGTTCATGAAGCCAGTGTCTCTGTCAAGTGCCAGCTCGTTGTTGGAATGAGGTCTGTAGAGTGGATGAGTTCTGTTCCTGGAGGAAAAGCACCCATTCAGAAGCAGCAGAGTATTAGTATCAGCCCTGTGATACAGATAGTAAAATGACACCGAGAATCAAGCTGTTGCCCAAGGTCTCATATTGAATAAGCTACAATAGCTGAGAGTCCATCGCAGGACACCAGGTGTGGCTTTGAGAGCTGTGGCACCTGCCTATGGTCTGGAGGGTTGTGAATTTCAAGACCAGCTGGGCTTGGCTCCACAGGGAGACCCTGTTTCTTATAAGAAGGACAACAGAGTGCTAACACCTAAAATAATGATGTTCTCAGAAACGACAAATACACCAGGCAAATAAAAGTTCCTTTAACACCCGTTGGATGCAGAGAGAAAGATGAAGGCTGAAGGGAAGAGGGAGGATGTGAGAGCAGTGACTATTTCAATGTAAATTTGAAGGGTACCACATACATACAAGCGGCATAGGATGGCAGTACTTAAGAATGAAGGGTATTATCGGAACTGGGGTTAGTTTTTTGAAGAAGAGAGTATAGTTCTATTTGCTCCTGTAAACTGAAATGAGCAGGTCAGAGGTCACCTGGGAGGGGGAGGGGAATGCAGCTATCATTTATGAAGCTCCTAATATATACCGTGTGCGTTAGATGCTTTCTTCATGGGATGTTCACAACCATGACGTTTGTGTTTCCCATCCTACAAGGGGAGAAAGGAAGCCTGAGGCGAGACACCCCCTCAAGATCAATTAGCAAGATATGAGGGTGAATCCAGGTGCTGTTGAGTCCTAGCATATATTCTCCCCAGTCCTTTGTAATCTCCTTCTTCTGGAGGCAATCGAGGGCCTTTAAGGATTTCTGAGGAAGGGTACACCTGGGAACTGACGCCCAGTTGTCTAACAGTTAAAGCCAGCAAGACCAACAGGAGCTCATAGCAAGGGAGCTCATAGCAAGTGGAATGGAGAGTAAAACGCGGTCGGTTGGACACTACGGAAACAAACTCACTGAGCTACAAGCCAGCCCCTGGAATTAAGGACTTCAGGGTTAGTAAGAGGCAGTTGTAAACAGAAGCCACGTGACCTACTTTTATATCGGACTATGTGTCCGAATCCATAACCCTAGCATCCTGCTATTGCTCTGTGTAATTCTTGACCTTTCTTCTGGCACTGTCTCTGCTTCCAGCTTCCTAGGAGAGTTTCACTCTAGGAACACAGAACAAGTTGTACCAGATCAAATTTATCCATATGGCCAGGCTTCATCGCTCGCTCACTACACTGCGTGCCCACATGGACGGCAGTCAGTTCTCACACGTTCGGATTAGCTCACGGGGAATTGTGAGACAACATATACGTAAATGTTATCCAGATGCCCAGAGAAAATAAGCTGGAGGTGAGAGTCCCTGGACATTGTGGAAGCAATAAAAAGAAGATAGGATGAGAAGGAGTCTTAGGTTTGTGTTTAAGTGTGGGTCAGGCTTCCTTTGTGTGTGTCTTGTTTAGCACTTCTCTAAGAACGAGCACAAGCTGTTAGTGTTCTACAAGGGAGGTCAGAGAAAGCTACATAATTCAGTCAGCCTCGCCATCCGCACTGCTTGCTGTCTTACAGCTATAGCATGTCAGTAGATGGGTTGTGTTTTACAGCCCCTTTCTCCTGTCTGAAGTTTTTATGAGCATGCTTACCCATTGATGGAACAGTGGAACAAAAACAGCACTGTATTAGAGTGTGCTATGAAATCTTTTCTTTGTCTCTAGGGAATATAGCTCATCTAAGGAAGCCGAGCTCAAAATTAGGTCACCCTGCTAAGCTACAGTGCACCAGCAAACGAGCTATGACTTGACTGAACACTGACGGCCATAAAAGCATTGGACATTAGAACATCTGAGAGAGAAATGTGTCTGTGCCTCGCTGTTGGTTTAAAATATCCAGAAAATAGCCTTGATTTAGATTTGGCCTTCATGGTTCCCCTAATTCCCACAGAATTAGTATGAGGACTTGAACAATTCCATGTTCGTGTCTAACTTTCAGATGCTTGGCACCTTTGGTTGCAGAGGAGCGGCAAGTCTCCTGCCTTACAAATCTTAAGCCTTCTCTTCCAATAGAGGCCCTGGGTTGCCGGATCCTTCACCAACATGGGAAGATGCTGTGTGTCGGTGGCCAGGGTTTGTTCCTTTTACCTTCAGGAGGCCTAAGAACCTCAAAGCTGTGCGGTCCAAGAAAAGTGATAGCCAAGGCACAGAACATTCTCCACAGTTAAGTGGAGACTGGAGACTGACTTTCACAGGATCTCTGGTGCCCCATATTTGGCCATGTCCCTTTGTTGGGGAGGCCCAATGGCACTCGGAGGAAGGGTAGCGGACTACCAAGAAGAGACTTGATACCCTAGCACCATATTCAGGGGGAGGAGGTCCCCCTCGGTCACAGTCATAGGGAAGGGGATTGGGGTGAAAGTGGGAGGGAGGGAGGAATTGGAGGATGCATGGGATGGGATAGAAAATGAGATGTAATATGAATTATTTTATTTTTCAATAAAAATGTGTTAAAAAAAAAAAAAAAGAAAGAAAGAAAAGTAGTGGTTACAAAGTCAGTTTCCGTCCAGCCATTTCCAGAGCTTACAGAATCCAGGTGTTTCTCGGACACTAGGTTAGCCTTAAGTGACAATGTTCAAACATTTGAAGTTTAAGTGACTTAGATAAAGCCACTGTTTGAGAAGAAAAATCTTAATTTTATGCATAGCCTTAGTACCCCAAGAGCCTAAAGTTTCTCTGAGTTCCCCTCATTTCCTCTTCTATCTGGAAAGCTTTTTAATTCCCTTTCCCCTATAAACGAACCACACCTTTAGGGTTTCCCAAATCTAACTTACTATCATCAGGATGATACCCTGGGCCTTGCTAAATGTCAGATTACAAATAGGAGAATCCTTGCAGCCTCACATAGTGTGCAAACAAAAAGTCAGGTGGGTGCCAGGATGCTTAGAGTCTTCTTCGTGGGGCACCACAGAGCTGCCCAGCCCAGAATTCCTTTGCTGTCATCTGGTATTTTGTTTTGATTGCTTCTGTTTTTGTTTTCCCCATCTTAATGATGATCCCAGCGCGAAGAAGGGTGGGCAGTAGGCAGAGTGGAGGAGACCGACAGTGGAGATCCTGGAGAGCAACAAAAGGATGTGATGACAGAGAGCAAAGGGCCACTTCTTCCAGTTCTGGCACAACACTGCGTCCTCATCTCTCTGGCCTCTGTTCCCTTCACTGTAACACTGCGGCTGGAGACATAGTGAAAGAACTGTGTCTAAAACCAGCGGCCGCTCAGTTTGCCACCCTATCGTCAGGGAGCAGTTACCTACTTTTGATGCTACCGAATGCGGCCAAAGACAGCTTTCCTAAAATGCATTTGCCAAATGCACACTGGGGACCTACTAAGTCAAAGTGCAGATTTTGCAGGGACCCGTGAGGCTCAGGGAGCCCATCATCAATAAAGATGGCAGCTGGCCATTTTGTTGTCAGCCACGGGTCCCCCCATCCAGTAAGCTAGAGGAAGGCGGAGGAGGAAGGAAGCCAGGGTATCACTGTAAAGACTCTTTGGCAAGAGTCAGTTGTTTTCTCCCTGAACTAAATCTGGCCTTTGTTTAGAGAATTTCCTTTGGTTTTGTGACTTCTCTGGTCCTTTCCCAGCATCCTTTTATTATGGGAGCGAGAACACCATGACCCTTTGCATGGGGTTAAAATAACAGCAGTAGCCCAAGGGAAGGACGGATTCTGCTGATTGTTTATGTACTCGCTATAACTTACTGTCTGCCTCAGCAAAGCTGGGGGCCCCACTCCCCTTGGCTTCCAGCATGCTGTTGAACCTGTCAAGACAATTAGTTCCCTTCTACTCCTTTAAGTTGACAGGAACATTTCGCCCTTTCCACTCCCTTGCGCCCCGCTCGCCCCCACTCTGCTGCCAAGCTGGTGTTAGCATTCCAGTGACTCTGTCCTCCCCATTCCGTCTCAGACCTTTGACCTTTGTAACTTCGACCTTTGTTTTCATCTCCAAGAGTGTGTGGCTCTGTTCCATCTTGCTGACTTTGTACTTCCTTGGTGGGCGCTGGGGTCGTCAGAACCCTTTGTCTTCACTGTGAAGTTAGAAGCGTGGACCGTGAAGAATTTGTGATTGGGTGCTGCTGACCCGGATGTGCGAGGGTGGATCTCATCCCCAACTCCTTGGAGAAAGGCTCCTTCCACAGGCCTGTAAAGCGGCAGGGAGTAAAACCAAGGCATTGTGTCGGCCCCTTAAGGGTCCATGTGGAACAATATGCTTTCTTCATAGTAAGATCAAGTGTGAACGCAGGGGTGATTCCAGGAGCTGTCACACTTTCTCTTCCTCTTCTACATTCTTTTCTTTATGTCTGGGAGTAGGAAAGGTGAAGACCTTCTACCTCTTTGTGATCTGCCTCGACTCTTTCTCGTCTCTCTAATAATACCATCTTTCATGGCTAGACTAAAAATTATATTCTGTTTTATGACCAGCTATTCAGTTTTGAATAGAAGTTATAGACTCCTGCTGGGAGTACCTGAGGGGAAATTCGGAAAGGAGTTTCTGTGGTGACCCTCACCCTACCTTCCTCCTTTTCAGAAAGAAGGCTTTCACTCTAAATATTTCTCTTCTCCTTTCTCATCCTCCTCTTTGCTCCTTCAGGAATGCTTCCAGCTGTCTAGATATCCTTTTTTCTCTGAAATGCAGGCAAATTAAAAAACTATCAAAAAAGAAGACCTCAGATCCTTCTCACCTCTGCTTTTCCTGCCTCTACGTCCTCAAGCGTGTGCTGAGGGCTAGAGTGAGGCACAAGCACTCCATCATCCCCATAAGTGGGGCTGGGCATAGTGGAGGACCAATACTTGCCTTGCATGCAGGAGGATGCTGTTTCCTGGGAAACCATTTCTCGGTAGCAGGGAGGTGGGGGGGGGGGGGCGGAGGGCTGAGCTGGAGAGAAGCAGGTCATCCCAGGTCCGGGTGGGACTCAGGACCAGTGAGCTCAGATGTTGCTATGACTCAACGTCTTATGACCTTACTCTTAAAGAAAACCCGTGCTGCTTCAACTTTCCTGTGCTTGTAAATCACCTCGAGTGGCTCTGGGATGGAGTTTTAGGATAGAATTTATAACCAGTCCCCAAATGATGTCTTTGATCACTCACTTGTCAAACAAGAGCAGGAATCTGAAGTTAATCCTTACCAAAGCCTTCAAAATTAACACAGACACTTACTTTATATCCAACCCTTCTTCCTCCTTCTCCTCCCATGTCTGCAGGCCTGGCCGCAGCTCCCCGAAGTCCTCACTGCTATAAAGGAACCTAAGTCACCCTGGGATGAGGTCACATTTTCCAAAAATGATTTGTAGTCTGTGGTGAAGAGGGTGGGGGGGGGCAGGGTCTGTTTGAACAGTTGAGGACTGGGAAGTGTGTCCTTCCTAAGACAGAGCAGAGCCTGGGCCAAGCCGGATTTGAGGACAGTCCCCAGGCAGAGGAAATGGGGAGGCCCGAGCAGCTGCATGTGCAGTTCTCATGCAGACTCTGCTGGCAGGTCCAGGACATCCCAGGCAACTGCTGCCGGGAAACGTCTGCATCATTTTTATTTATACTGGAAGTGTCAGTACAGTTAAAACTCTTGAAGAAGGACAGCTCGCCTGATTATCATCCATGACTTCTTAAGCCTATGTCTCTCTCATGGATAACAGTTTTCAGAGAGACTTTCTTTCTTCCTTTTTTAGATTTAAAATATGTATTTATTTATTCATTTTACATCCTGGTCAGAGTTTCATCCCTCCACCGCTCCCAGCCCCACGCTCCCTCCCTCTCCCACATCCCCTCCCCTGTTCCTCAGAAGAGGGAGAGCCCCACTTCCAATCCACTCCAGCTTATCAATTCCTATCAGGACTGAGTGTGTCCTCTTCCCCTGTGGCCTGGGAAGGCAGTCCTTCTAGGGATGGGGGTGGGGGGGGTGACTGAAAAACTGGCAAGAGAGTCCAAGTCAGAGAGAGCTCCTATTCCCCTTACTAGGAGACCCATATAAATCCTGAGCTGGTCCTCAGCCACATCTTTGTAGGGGCCCTACGTCCAGTCCATGCAAGATCCTTGGTTTTTGCTTCAGTCTCCTCAGGCTTCTCTGGGCCCTGGTTAGTTAGCTCAGAGAGACTTTCAATATTAAAGATTCTGAAGTCCATAAACATTAACACTTTCCCCAGATTAGCTTTTTAAAGGACTCAGTTTAAAAGTCCGCACTCACCCTCAGGGTGCTTACTCAACACCATGCCCCTCCTGCTGAGGACAGGAGAATGCCAGGCTGAGCCAGAGCGAAGGGCAACTGCTCTCACTGCCCTCTGTCCATGTTAGGCAAGGACCTCCAGCCGGGCTAGTCCTGCTGCCAGAGCAAAAATTATAGGGATTGGCTTATGTCAACAGCCTTCATTCATTTTCATACATCCCAGACCTAGGCGTCCCAGGCCGGGATCCAGAAGGCATAGTTTCTGACAAGGAGAATCTTCTCGACTTGCAAATGGTCTCTTCCTCTCTGAGACAGAGACACTGGACAGTGAAAAGGGACTCTCTGACATGTCTTCTTAGAGTATTAATTCTGTCAGAGCCCTCTTTTCATGATCTCGTTTTGAGCAAACTTACTTTCCTAAAGACCATCTCATCTCTCTAAATACAGCTAGATTGGCAAAATAGATATGTCAGCATATCTATTAAAGGGACAGACAGTCAGCCTCTAAGTAAGGTCAAAACACAAATAGAACCCAGGTATGAAGAATGCAAGAGATGAGTGCTCTTTGTAGACCCAAATTCCCTGGAATTCTTTCCGAAGACTCCTATATTTATTTAAAAAAAAAAAAAAGATATCAGAAAAGCCAATGAACTGTGAGAATTACCTATGCTGTACCATTCTCAGAACCCTGTCTTATTCATCAGTACCCTCAACACCCACGGAATAATTGCTGGCTGCCTTGGAAAGAGTTTGCTCATGTTCTGAACGTCAACTATAGCTGTTCACTCTGGACGTACAACCATCAGATGCCTTATGTCCACTGTGGGACCTGCTGGTTTTCAGTAAAGCCAGAGGAATGGGAAAACAGTGTCCTGCGTTCGACAAACAGCCATTTCCCAGGATTCCATTTGTGTGTTTTGTTTGCCATGTAAATGTCCTCATGCAGCGTTGAAGCGTTTTGTGATAGAGCCCGTGACTTACATGAAAGAATGCCCTAGTGTCGATTGCTGTTTCCACACCTCATGTCCTAAAGTAACTATAATATGACCCCAGTTTAAGACTCCGGCATAAGAAAGTCATTTTGGCAAAATTTTTTTAGAAGGTGGCAAACCAAAACAAACATGAGTGAATAAAGAGGCTATTGATCATGGCCCCGCTTACGGCATTGTTATTTGAGACCTTGAAATGCATTATGAAAGTTCACGTATGAGCACAGACAGATGTCAGAGCTAAACACCATTGGGTCCGCTGGGGAAGATGAGTGAGTTTCAGGATGGATTGGGACTCTCCCTAGAGAACAAATAAGTGTATGTCCACTGCAAACACTGAGCGTGGAGAAAGGGCCTGAGCAGGCCTCATAGCACAGCAATAGACTTTCCTCTTACTGCAAAATAATGTTTTTGGTTTGTTTTTTTTTTTTTTTTACAGAAGTTGTATTCATTTTGATACTGACATTTTAAGAAGGATGGAAAAATGAGGGTTGTCAAAAGAGAAAAGAGGTTGGCAGGGCGACTTAGAGCAGTGTGACTAAGCGGTTTCTTTGAGCTTTGTTCTCATAGTTTTTATCTGCAGTACCGGGTAGACTGGGAAGACTGGATTAGTGCAAGAGTGTCTCTGGATTTATGAGTCTACTTAGACATTGGATTCAGAAGGACAGGAGTCACCCGCTGTGAGAAAGCTTTAAATGAGGAAGTCCGTGAATGACCAGCTGCCCTGAGTAACAGGAGAGGATGGGCTCAGCCTCTTCAGGGACCAGTCCGAGAATGCTGATAAGTATTTAGATGATAAGTGGGACTCCAGATCCAAGGAGTTGAGCCACAAGCCAAAAGTACCATTCCCAGACAGAAATAATAAGACACCCTCCCTTCCAAAGATAAGACAAGGCTGGGTGTTCCTCTGAGGTGGGTTGTCAGGTCAGGTGACAAGGAAGATGCCTTCAGCAGATCCCCAGTGACAAAGCCGACCACCTGTAGGTCACTCAGGTTATCTGCCCTCAAGACTATGACCAATATGATTCTATAAGCTAAAGTTTTTGAATTGCTTAAATTGCTTTGCTGGGAACAAATTAGGCGTAAAGACACTGAAATGTGTTGGTAGAAGTGTGACGATCTGATTTCCACTCACCAGTAGCTTTGAAGTGCCCTGCAGCACAGGGACTATGGACATGAGAACAGCACCTAGGTACAGCCACATGTATGTCGATTGACTTCCAATTACTGTAACAAGGAATGACTATTTCTGCAAATGGCCATGAAAACATTGGATGGACAAGTGCGAAGGAAAGTAACGACCTCACATCACATTAGAAACTCTGACGTGTTTAGACTTGCATATAGGGGCTAAATGTACAGACCTGTTCTAAGGAAACAGGACAATCTAAATGAATTGTTAATTTTTTCTTAAGTAGGGCACGAAATGCCGAGACATTGCAGCCTGTTAAGAAATGGTCGCTCTTCAAAAGATGTATATAAAAATGAGCAGACAGTCACAGACTAGGAGAAAATACCTGGAACATATAAATTTCCAGAAGGGCACCTGCCCAGAATCCATAAGAAACTTTTACAGTCTAGTAATAATAAGAACACATAGATTGAAACATGTGAGTAGACATCTCAGGCAAGATGAAACACAATTTGCAAATAAGTGCATGAAAAAAGATTCAATGCCACCCATTAAAATAGGAGTTCTTTATTTTAGCAGCTTTTTAAGGACGAGTTTAAAACTTGAAGCATTTATGTACAGTCATATATATATTTTTAAAAACCTGTTCTACTGCAAGACAATAGAGTATTACACAGCAACAAAAAAGAGTCGACTAATAGTATGCAACATGATTGCATCTCAAACAGTTCCTTTGGTGAACAAAGGCAGTTAGACAGAAAAGGTGCATAGCATACATTCCTTGAATGTGAATTTCTAAAACATTTACAATTAACGATCAGTGGTTGCCTCAGGGTCAAGAAAGCAGGAGAGAGAGGTAAATGAGAAAAACACTAAAAGGAATCTGTAGTAATAATGGTTTATACTCATCTTGTTGTGGTTTGGTTTTTTTTTTAAAATATATAAACATATATGTCAGAACTCGCCAAGTTCTGGTTTTAAAATGTACCCTTCATGGGTCATCATTTAATTAGCAAACAATAAAGATACTTGAGGGTGTGTGTGCACATGCATGCAGATATGTGAGCGTCTATAGAGACGAGCATTCTTAGATAAGTTAGTGAGTTCTGTAGCCTCAGTTTGCATTCACCCAGGTTGGAAATAGCATCACCACTTAATGGAGAACAGGACTGTGAGCAGATGGGGGTCTAACGCAGTAGCACGCTTAGGCTGTTGTGGTGATCGACTTCCTTAAGTCTGACTTCGATATTTTCCGTGTTTCCCTGTTTCGCTTGTAATTTTTTTTCAAGCTGTCTGTTGCTGGCAATGACACTGTGTTACTTCAGGAACCATCTCCTACTTCTTGTTCTTTTATCATATCTCCAAGGTCTGGTGCCTCTGCAGGGGACTCGCACCAGGGGTAAGGCAGTGCTCTAAAATCTCCTCTCTCCTTGAGGGAAGCCCTCCTCTCAGAATCTATTGTCCTTCGCCCCCACAGTGAAGGCCTCCCTGAGCACGTGGGGCTCCTTCTGCTTGGTCAGCTCGGCTGCAAGAATTCACTGTGGGCTGAAATCTGGCAGCTCAGAGCTGAGGGTGGAAAAGTGATTTGAAAGTAATTATTTGTTCTTAAAATGACAAACAAGCGCTGCAGGTTTCTGTTCTTTTCTGTGTTCCAATTAAATTGTTGGGGGTTTTGAGAATCAGTTGAGATCATCTTAACTTGCCAAATGGTAAGAAGGACTTTTACTTCTTTCAAAAATAAATTTTAAGGAAATAAACTGAGCTACAGTTTTAAAGGCCGTTCCCTCTTTAAGTAAGCTTGTTCCAGGACAGCCACTAAGTGTGCTTTTTACTAGGAGGGCCCTGGGCCGCAGAGTTGACAAGTCAGCTCACCTTTTTCATGTTACATCACTCCAGTTTGGGAAGATCCAGTGACATCGGATCATCTCCATGACATAAATGGTAAGGCATCCCCCCCCCCCCAAGTCACACATTTTACAGAGGGGAAACAAAAACTGTAACAAGCCCGGCTCAGTTACGGTTTCCCCTGCGCATGGCCACGGTGACTTTTCCCTCGGTGACCTCCAGACACTCCTGTAATGTAAATTCCCTGCCATGGGCAGCCTGTTCTCTTCAGAGCCTAGCCTGTACCTTCTCTATGGCCGTTGCACACTCAGAATGCAACGGGACTTCTGGAGGGGAAACGGGGGACCTCAACTTGCAGGTCATATTAGTGTCTTAATTACAGAAAGGACTTGACAGTATCTTTCACTATAATTGGGTATTTATCACCAGCCTAGAGGAATGTTTCTGACCGGTACCGTGAGGTTATGTCCAGCTGGAGGAGGTCTGTATAAGGAAGTTTCCCGCATTTCCAGAGTTATAAAATCTACATGAAACTGACGTAGTTTTCTAGGAGGAGACATCTAAGAAAAGATAGAGCAATTGATGCTAAGGTAGAGTGTTGGTGACGGAACGCCAATGAACTGCAGTGGGGTTTGCGTTCATGTAATAGTCTTGAAAAACACTCCTGTGTGTGCACGCAGCCGTGGAGAGCAACAACTATAAGGAATTTGATTCAATTAGAACTTAGAATTAGTTCAAGAGTTAGAACTCAGACCTTTAATGAATTACTTACAATTGAGGCTGAGTCATGTTTGCCAGAAACAAACAAGCAAGTAAGGTCCAGCGCTGCACCTATGCATGGGAGCTCAATTCTTAGTCGTACGTCTTAAAGATGACGTTCACAAATAGGTGAGCAGCTGGTGCTTTGCCACACCCAATTGAGAGCTACATGGAAAATTTGTAGGGATCATTGTTGCTTTCAGGAGATCTGAAAAGCTATCACAGAAAAACCGAAGTAAATCCCTCATGGTTCTGTTCTCTTAAAAGCTCAAAGTTGGGAATTAGATAGGTCAGGGTTCTGTGTAAGCAAACAAACAAACAAACAAACAAACAAAAACAAACCAAAAAAAAAACAAAAACAACAACAACAAAACAAAAACAAAGGAACAAACAAAGCCACAAATGCCACTCTGTAGGCATACTTTTAATATCTATTTTTATTTTGGGTTTCTTATCTTTTTTTAAAATTTTTTTAGGTTTTTTGAGACAAGGTTTCTCTGTGTAACAGTCTTTGCCTGTCCTGGACTCGCTTTTGTAGACCAGGCTGGCTTCGAACTCACCACGATCCACCTGCCTCTGCCTCCTAAGTGCTGGGATTAAAGGCCTGCACCACCACAGCCTGTTTTTTCTCCCTTTTCCTCCCCAATTCCTTCCAATACCCCAACACCAGTAGGAGATAAAGAAGGTTAGTGGAGAGAGTGGGTGTAGTTTTTCTTTGCTACTTCTTGTAGTTTAGGGTGGACGAAATCTTTAGGGCAAGTCCAATTCTCATTTTAGTATGTCTCCAACTTTTTCTTGTACAGCTGCACCAACAGCCATCAGGAGCAGCAGGGGGGAAGCCGCCTTCTTTCTCCCAAGACCCTAGTGTGTGTGTGTGTGTGTGTGTGTGTGTGTGTGTGTGTCTCTCTCTCTCTCTCTCTCTCTCTCTCTCTCTCTCTCTCTCTCTCTCTCGGCTTTTATCCCACGGGCAAAGGCCACACCCCCATACAAGATAGTTCCCAGCTGACAGAGATCATGTGCCCTCTTAGGAGACAGTTAGTATCAGCTCTGAACAAACTGGAGCAGCCCCATATCCCTCACCTGGGATTAAAACAGAAACATGTTTACATATCATAAACCCAAATTTCCATAACTTTTGATTTAGATCTATCCTATTGTACAATGCACTCTTAGGAAGTGGTGTTTTTTTTGTTTTTTGTTGTTTTGTTTTTTTCTTCATACAGGGAAAATTTAGACAGGGACTGCTCAAACACTTTGGGTTAGTGTACATCAGCATCTATCATCTTCAGATCACTCCTCTCTCAAGATATTGTTCAGGACCCTGGGTCAGCTAACTTTGAGAGAGATTATACAGTATTTAGAATATTCACAGTGTATATCAGCATATTAGAGACTCTGAGACGAAACCTGTTGACCATTATGTGAGGCTGACTTTCCTACATCTGCTTGGACTCCAGAAGTTTCCCCCATATTGTGGAGTAAGCATGATTTAGCACACACATTGGAAAATGCAGCCATAGGAAGCAGGCCAGATCAGTTTGGTTCCAAGAAACCCTTTCTCCATATGTCCAAGTGCATTGTTAAATGCACACTCAGGCACACACGTGTATAAAGAGAGTGGGTATCAAGGCTTATTTATGTGTAGCTGACAATTTTGAGAGAATTTCCTGAAAACATTATAAATTGATAGCACATTGAGTAAATAATCCTTTAAGAATCTTAAATACCTCTAAAACACTGCAATTTTAAACGTCTCCTTAGAGGGGCCTTTAAAGCCAGCTGCATTCACCACACATCAGCAGCCACTCATCAGCGGGGGAGTACGCTGTAGCCTATAACTATTTTCTTCTTTCATCTTTCCCTCCT
The DNA here is from genome assembly GCF_903995435.1 of Acomys russatus. NCBI lineage: Eukaryota > Metazoa > Chordata > Mammalia > Rodentia > Muridae > Acomys > Acomys russatus. Next base: position 10,964,076 of record NC_067144.1, on the reverse strand, counting down.
TTACATTTAGGCAAACGGCCAATTTCTTGAAAGTGGTACAGGAGGGCCAAAGGGGATGTGAGAGGATACAGGGTAATGCCTGAGGCACATCTTAGACATCTGGTTTAAGTTATGTGTAAGCATCATGCGGGGAATATAATTAGTGTGACTGAAAATAACCACGTGTCTGGTGTCTACTGAAACGTTAGGTGTGCGCCTTTTGCCCTGCTGAACACGCCCGCTGTCCTCGGCATAGGTCAACATTCAGTGGCCAGCAGTACTCTGAGTGTGCAGTTTCTCTTCCTAGTCTCTCTCTTGGCTCTCTGTTTTCCTTTCCTGTGGTTTGCTATCTGGAGAACTACTTCTTTGGCAAGGGCTGAGGACTGAGTCACAGACAGAAATGCCCATGCTCATGTCTTCTGTAATTTGAAGGCAGAATCTGACATATATACCAGCACAGCTGTCACAGGCATCTGGTGCAGTTCTTGAAATGCTGTCTGCACACACACACACACACACACACACACACACACACACACACACACACACCCTGTGGGGCTATCTCTCCCCAGGCCGAAACCCGGGAGGGTGTTCACCATCTTTTCACCTCATCTTTATTTTCACTGCTTTAAAATCTGCATACTAGCCCAAGGGGCATGTTCCACGAAAGCCTTCACTTACCAGGAAACTGGGACAGAGGGGAAGGCATCCTATTGGGACTCTAAATTGAGAGACGCATGGGAGAATAGCAAAATAAAAGGATACAGAGGGTCCTAGAAATCTACAAGTAGAACAATCTGATAGGCAGATTTGGGCCCAGGGGTCCCGCTCAAACTAAGGCACCAGCCAAGGACAATACAGGAGGTAAACTTTAAACCCCTTCCCAGATCTAGCCAATGGTCAGAATATTCTCCACAGTTGAGTGGAGAGTGGGATATGACTTTCTCACGTACTCTGGTGCCTCACATTTGACCATGTCCCCTGGAGGGGGAGACGTGGTGGCACTCAGAGGAAGGACAGCAGGTAGCCAAGAAGAGACTTGATACCCTATGAGCATATACAGGGGGACGTAATCCCCCTCAGGAACAGTCATAGGGGAGGGGAATAATGGGAAAATGGGGGGGGGGAGAGGAATGGGAGGATACAAGGGATGGGATAAACATTGAGATGTGATTAATAAAAAACCAAAAAAAAAAAAAAAAACCAAAAAAAAACTTGCTATAGATTCTTTCTCCTCCACACACCAACTGACTCTGGGTCGCTTCAGCTTCAGTTCTGATAACCTTCTTTATTTAAGATGACATCCTAGTACAATTAACCCCAGGAAAGAGATCGTGGTTTTCAAAATGACCCAGGGATGGCAAGTGCTGTTTGTGTAGTCAAACAACATAAACATGTCAAGCTTAAGTTTACATTTTTGTTTGTTTGTTGTTGTTTTTAGTGTGTGCTCCTTATTAATGTGCTGGCTACTAATATGATAGGAACCTACCACATAAGAGGAATCGCCATTAAAACAAAGAAAAATACGTAGGTATTATCAAACGATTTTTATTAGCGGAAGTCTTTTTGAAACTGGCATCTATTGAATTATTGTGATTTTTTTTTTTACAAGAGAACAATGTGAAAAGGCGTGAGGAGAGCTGTGGTTGTGAAATCTCTTCATTCTACTGGTCCCAGCAGCACCTCAGGAAACTCAAGGGAGACTGAGCTGGAATCCAGGAAGATGAAAGATCTTTCCATATTATACAGGATATGATGATGTTTCCATCACGAAGTTTAAAAAAAATCTAGATTAAACAACGGGTCACAGGAAAAGTTTTTAACTCCTTTTAAAAACAACACCATGGTCTTCGTGTGTTCTGTTTTTCACTCCGTCGTTTTATCCCAAACAAGTGGAATAGAAGAGCCTGTGCCTAGTAAGACTTCCTAAAGAACATAATGCTCTGAGGCACATTCCTGGAGGCTGCTGATTGGTGGGTTTTATGTTAGACTTTGGCATCTGCATAAAAAAAAAAAAAAAAAAAAAAAAAGAACGCAAATCACAAAACAAAACTAAGATAAATTAATTTCCAGAACCTATCTACTTCTGCTTTTTGTACTTCCTGATTTGGAAAGTTCTAGCTTCAGCGTATTTTCCTCTGGGAAAGTAAAGCTTTTCCAAGCTCCTCAAATATCAGCAGCTCCCCAGCACATTCTGAGTGCTGGGTCACTTTATTAGGAATGCCTGTTTCCCAGCCCCCTCTGCCACAGGCTGTGACTGAGCCAAGTGTCACCTGCTCAGGGAGGTCTTCCTGCCTAGAGTCCCTAAATGAGTGTCCTCATGCATCAGTGATGCTGTCCTTTAGTGGGACTGCAAGTTTTAGGGTGAGAAGTTGCATCTGCAATAGTCTCAGTGATTCAGATGTTATCTCAAACATGCCTCACCTCACTTCTACATCTTTGAGAGCAGAAAAATCATCAAAGCACCAGTGGCCAGAGTCCTACCTGTTGTCAACTAGATCAGAGCCTGTCGTCTGCTCTGAACGGAAGTACCCTAGTTCACTTGCCAGGCCCAATCCCTCCCTCCTGTCGTTCTTTCTGTGTGTTTTCTGACTCTGCAATTGATGGTCAACTTCTTTAAAATATTATTTTTGGAAATGGGTGGCATATGCTCCATCGATAAATGCGTCTTTTGCAGAATTAACCAAGTCCCTGGAGCGGGGTTTCATAATCCAGTTATGAGTGGAATGCAATCTGTCAGTGTCATATAATTCCTCGGGAGACCACAGGGAGGCAAATGTGAGGGTCGTGTCCAGTGTGCAGTTCGGTTTGGGAGGCAGCATGGAAGCTGGCGGGAAACGGAGAGCCCAGGGGATGTGCCTTGGCTGGAGATTGCCTTGTCATCACCATCATGCTGATTTCTCCCAACTGTAAACTTTCTCCTGCTTGGCATCTGGTTGAAGTGAAGCTAAAGCCACATGTGCCAAGGCGAGGAAGTGTGCTGGGAAAGCTGAGCACCTGGGAGCAGCTTCTAACAAGTGCAGCGAACAAGACCAGGCGATGGTGTTCGGCGTGCTGGCAATGGGGTTGGCACTTATTTACTCCCTCGTTTGTGCTTTTGTTTGGCTTTCATCTAATAAGCCGCACATTTGACCTTTCACGTCTTCTAACACATGTGCAATATGTGAACTAAAATTAAAGTAAGATGTGACCGCTTTGCTTTCATTTTTGTGTTTATGTGCAAAGTATGCACCACTACGCAGAAAATTCTGGAAAGCTATATAATTTTATTGTTTGTTTTATCTTGATTTCCATATGGAACTCAGCCAAATAAGTTCCCCAAACCCTTAATTCATGCAAAAGAAAAATAAGTATTTTCAAGCCAGTAACTTACTACTAAAGTTCTTTTTAAAAGGGAAATAATTTATGACACCATTTCCCTTATGTTAGGTGTTTATATTAAAAATTGCTATTTTTCCTAGGGCTTTAGTTCTTTAGAATCTAGATGTCCTAGGTAACTTACAACATTATCTATGAAAAATGGTTTCACTTACTGTTTTCTTTGCTGCCTAGTCCACTGTCTGAGGAGGGCATGGCCTTGCGTAGAGGATGAGTAGATCATTGAGGGCAGATTTTAGTAATGAATTAGGGATTATTTTGTGCCCTGATCCCATGCTTTACAATAAAACCAAACCAGTTATAATAACTGACGATTAGAAAGAGTAAAAAATGCACCGATCTTTAAAAAAAAAACAAAAAACTCTACAGTTTAGCCTGGAGGAGAAATCATATGGAGATATGATAGTCGTTATATTTCTTTAGTTTGTTATTTTCATTTTATATTTTCTGTGTGTATACGTTCATGAGGAGACAGAGGTGAGTCAGAAATCTCTAATGGCTTCCATTTCCTTTTTGAGCTGGGGTCTCTTACTGAGCCCAGATCTCATCTTATTTAGTCAGAACTGCTGGTCAGCAAACCCCTAGGGGTCCACCTAGCTCTACTTCCCAGTGATGGGATAGCTGTCATGTGCCACTGCACAGGGATGCTTCTCAGCCTCCTCAGCCCTGCCATGATGTTCTTGCAAGGCTGGAAGATATAAGTGAAAGGCTGGAGAAGTGGAAAGCAGTGCAAAACGGAGGACATCACAGGGTCACCGAGGCAGAATCCAATCCAATCCAATCCAATCCAGTGGGTACTGAGTTTGTTATTCCTGAAGATTTTATCCAAAGCTAGCACAAGTCCAGGTGTCATAAACGTGCAAACAGATGTGAAGAAACTGGCTGGAGTGTTTAGCAAGCCACAGATTTCAAGGCTTCATGCCTCCACTAGCCACTGTTATTATCTGAGCACTTACTCTATAAAAATAATTTCCATATAAACCATGGATATGCATCCATATTATCCCAGCAGAACTCTAAGTAATCATAGTGGCATAGTGTTTCATCATGTCTTTGGTGAAACAGACTTGATGCTCACTCTGTGGTTTCAAGAAGGGTTAATGATTTTTCTTGTGTTTGCTTCCCTCCTGTGTCGCCTTAGAGGGTTTGCTCACACAGAGGGGACTTTAGAAAACATGGTCCCTGGCTTTCTCACCCTTATTACTCTCACCTTTCTGTGAACGAAGAAAGGATCTAGAGACAATGAGCTAGAAATGTGAAACTTGGAAAGCCACACCGCATCATACTCACATTTCTGTTACTGTGGTGACAGTGGCGAGGTGAGCGTGGTTGTGGTGCTGCCGTTCCCTGGGCTTCCAGGCACTTCCTCGTAGTCAGCATATTATCATCTGTCTTAACTAGTTCTCCCACTGGATGCTATTTTAGAGAAAGACTTAATGAGCGCCTTTAACAGTTACATTTCAGATGACAAGACTTACCCGCTTTCATGCTCAGCGGTAAAGCCAATTCATTCTCTCTCCTACTTTGGTTTCCTACCAACTGATGAACGAAAAACAAATCTAAAAGCTAATTGGAGTTCAGGGGGAAAATTAGTGCTCTGGGGACAGATTTTTTCACTGTCTTCTTTTACCTCTTGTTGGTTAGAACAGGCAGCGTGCTTGAGTCCCACTTGCCCTTAAAAGGGGACATAACCATGCCAGTGTCAAAGAGGAGCTATTCATTTGAATTCAGGCCAAAGGCTTAGTGTAAGACCTACGTGTGATGCAAACCGAAAGTACGGTATTTACAACCAAGGTCTGTTCCGAGGGAAGAAGCTACACTTTATCATCATCATCTTCATCATCTTCTTCATCATCATCACCATCTTCATCATCATCCTCATCTTCATCATCATCATCATCATCTTCTTCTTCTTCATCATCATAATCATCTTCATCTTCATCATCATTATCTTCATCATCATCATCTTTATCATCTTCATCATCATCATCATCTTCATCATCATCATCATCTTTTCCTACAGAGAACCTCTAACGTGTTCGTAGTATAAGTAAATCTACTCTGTGACATATATCATAACACTGCTGTGGACGGGAGGCTACAACATAAATATATGTTGTAGAGAAATTACTTTATTTAGGTTTTACCATGACAATGGAGGAGCCCCGATGACCACACCAGATGTCAAGCTGCCATCGACCTAGGTGTAGGGCCCTGCAGGCTGCAAAGTAGCTTGTGCTGTAATTTGGCTTTTGCAAGTCAGGCATGCAAACCTACAAGCTGGGTTGTCTTCTGAAATTGCCCAGAGTGGAAGCCAGCCTTGAGTCTCTTAGGACCTGCTTGCTGGGGTGAGAGTTCCACGTGTTGCTGAGTTGGCAGAAAGTTTTTCTTCTTTTCCCTCCCACCCTCTGTGTGAAATTCACTGTAAACTTAAAGGAAGTAGGATATGAAAATAATAAAAATAAGAGCTCGTGTTAGACACAGATTTTAGTGCCTACTGACAAGTCACACACTCCATACTGAGCTGAATGCGTTTTTGTTGCATACCAGCTTTGCAGTAACTGTTCCCTGAATGTTTGTTGACTAGCTCACGTATCGATTACTGTACTTTTTTGCATCCAATTTAGTCGAGATCTGTTTAAACTATCTAAAAGTCCAGAATCTTCTCACGTTCTGTAATGTAGTCTTCATCAGGGACACTGTGAGGCCAAGGCACCAAGAAGGATGCATGACTCAAAGCAAGAGCATCGCCACTCCTGGAAAGCATTCTAGTGTGTGAACTTTAGGCTGTAGTCAGGTGCCCTTCCATGACCGGCAGACCAGCTTCCGTGCCTGAGGAGAAGATGGTGCTATTTGCCCTGAGTGGTGGGACAGGCTGGCTTTCCAGATGGCAGACTCTATAACCATAGGCTAGTATTTTCTCCTGAGAGCCTCAGTTAACCTCACAGTACACCGGGATTGTGGACCAAATATGTAACATAGTGGTTTATTAGGCCTAATTAAAAAGAACTATTTAAATGTCTAATAGTGTTTTGCAGATGTCTCTTCCAGAACCTTTAGATGTGTGCCAGAATCTCTGCCACCCTGTGAGCTGCTGTCTTTTAACTAGTAGCGTCCTGTGTGTCATTTCATCACATATAATAAATCTCTGTGATGCCCATTGCTAGGAATCATGACACACAGTTAAAAAAAAAAAATCTAGAAAGTAGATAAACTGGTTATGACCACCATTGTATCTTCATGTTTGGGGAAGTTTTCATTCTATGTTTTTCACTAGAGTGTAAAATAATTTTAGTAGTAATTACAGAAAAAAAAAAATCAGGGAAGAGTAGTTACTGCATTCATTTATTTGTTCCTCCCAACCAACATTTGCTGAACCCCCAAAATTATAAGGCACACTGTGGTGATCAGAGTGAATGTATATGCCCCATTTTCAGCATTACTATCTTTATGGTCAGTAGAAAATCATCTCCTGAAGTCATCTCTTTTATGACCTCACTTCTTTGACTCTCCCTGCACATTAGAAGCTGTTTGGGAAGGGTATTGTACTCTCTGTGACTTAATGGCTTTGTGTATTGTTTCTGACTTGCTCTTGTGTAAACTTTGAATTCGGGGAAGGCAAAGGGTATCTCTTTTGTCTATCTCCCAGCTTGCCAATGCATTTATTGGGACATGTTATGTATTTAACAGGTGTTTTTAAAACGAAAGCTTGAATGATATAAGGGTTTGGCATTAAAACCTCTTAAAGACCTTTAGCCGACTGGTGACTTGTAGTTACTGGGGTCTGTCTCTTTACTCGGGAGGGTAATCAACTGTGGCCTCTCATAAATGTGTGATACTAAATTAACAGAACTGAAACAGTGTATAAACTGAGGAGCGTCGTGCTAAACCGTGGAGTCACCCTTACTTTATAGTTTTCCCAGTGCTTCACTCTTGTCAATGATGTTTAAGGGATTCTGCGGGAATGTATTGCTCGTAGAGAACTCAGCTACCAAGACCCAGCCCACTGAAGGTGGCAGCACTCCCTAGGCTGGAGGGTCTGAGCTGTGTAAGACAGGAGCATCTGAGGGCAGGGCACACAAGTGAGCCTGTACACACTCATTTCTCTTTGCTTGCTCTTCGCTATGGGTGTAATGCGATTTAACCACTTGAAATCCCTGCTTTGACTTCCCCCACAACGATAGACTGGAACTGTAAAGCTCATGTAGCCCCCAACTGGAACTGTAAAGCTCAAATAGCCCCCAACCTGCTTTCTGTCAGGTATTTTGCCATGGCAGTAAAAGGCACTATGGCACCCCTGATTTCTATCCTTATAACAGCTCACCTGTTAAAGAAGACGACTGAAAAATAGTCTCTGATAAAATACCAAGCCTCATTTATTCCTAAACTGTTGGGTTCCGTTTTTTTTTTTTTTTTTTATAAAGTGTGAATTATTATGGCACATGTTCCTGTTCACGACATGGTAGATCTGAGTGGATTTTCAGAAGAAAGGTGTGACGTCTGCTCCTGTCATATCCAGCAGAAGAAGTAAATGGCCCGTGGAGTGGTTTGCATTCTGGGTTCCCATGATAAATGTTTTCTGGATGAAAAGGTTGTTTGAGCTGTAATGCCAACGTCACCTCCTGGAGTCTTAGATGGGTTGTAGGCTCAGACTTCACCAGCTTGTATTTTAGAAGACCCTTTTCCCTCCTCTGCTTGCTTTGTCCATGTTATTTTCATTCTGCAGTTAGTCTTTGTTGGCCATATCTAGGTTTTTAATCTAGGATGTTTGTGGGGCTGCTAGTGGAGGCACATAGCTATGCCTCAGTATCTGGAGGTCAAGTAGATGCTGAACATCCCAGGAGAGACCACAGCTGCCCCAGTGTCCTTGGCCAGGTCACCAGGCCATCTTCCCAGTCTCCAGGAAGCTTGGGGGCCTGTGAAGACTCTGGGTTTGGGACAATTATTAATTTGATGTATTTTCATAGACACACTGAGAGTAATATGTAAAAGATTAAATAGGAATTAGCCAAGATTTGCCCCAATTTTCTCTTATATTTAGCTGTATCACAGGGCTGTTACTTTCTAATTTAGCTTCATTTTTCTTATTTTCCAAACACATACTTTCTATCACCAGTGGGATCTAGTTTGCCAATACATCTAGGAAGTAATAACTTTTTGAGTAAGGAAATATAAATTTAGTGTAGGTTAGAAAATGGGTTTTTATGAAAATAATGTTGGTAATGAATTCTAGGTAATATTATCTGAAGCCATATATTGATTACCTTGGTATAGAAATAATCCATTCTCATGCTGTAAATACTAATAATTTATGGAATGAAAATTGAGTTTTGGTCTGTTTGGCACTAAGGGATAGCAAGTCTCATTAGACATAGTTTCAATAGTGAAATGATTACAAGTTTTCTTGATCTATTATAGAGGCAATTTATATTTCGTATCGCTAAAACAAACACACGAGACACATACAAACACAGTAGACACATGTGCACATGCACACACACGCACAGTGGTTAGTAATTATAGGAAGACATATCATGCAGATAACAAGCATAGTATCGGGGGACTGAGGCATTGAGACTAAGGAGAAAAGACTGGTAGAGAGTTACTAAGTCAATGTAGTGTGTGTGTGTGTGTGTGTGTGTGTGTGTGTGTGTGTATTCCCCCCATGGGCTCTCTCTGGAATAGCAAAGAACTTCTTCCCTAGGATTCACTTTCAGGGTCAGTGGTTTATGAAACCCATAAACTCTGTGGAAAGTTCTATCTATATGGGCATCTTCCTGGGAAGAAACTGCAGGCTTATTCCAGGTTATGAAGTGATAAGCTAATGCTGTTAGGCTCACTAATGACCATACCTGTTTTGAGTTGTATCTGCTTTTTATTTATTTATTTATTTTTGTAGTGAGGACAGCATGTTTAGAGGCTTGAATAGGGTTAAAGGCATAAATCCTAGCCTACAGTTCTCTTCTTCCCAGATCACCTACAGTGTTTTATATATAAAACAAACAAACAAGCTAAGCCTTTCATTTCTTACAGCCAAATCAGATGGACTATGTGAGCACCCAGAATAGACTGTAAGCTGTTTTAAGTAGTGGCTATTAGTGTTGTTTTGGCATATGAACCTGCCAATCCATGATATTAATTTCATATCCCCCATGGTGCTGGTGTCTTCTGCATAGGGTTTCTAAGCATGAGCAACAGCCGAGCGTTCTCTGCATTGTTTCAGACGTCGGTGTTGGAAGTCCACGGCTGGGGCCTACTTTATATCAGTGTGGAGTGGCGGGGTCGCCTCTCAGGGAGAGAACTTGAATGGCTGCCCTGGCCTTACTCCCAGGGATGTTACAGCAGCTGGTTTTGTTTCTGTTGAGTTGAAGTGAAAACGGAATAGCGTCGAGGATAGAGTGGGAAGAATGAGACTGTTTGTTTTTTACCATTACATCAGCAGTTACATTCAGTGCCTTCCACAAGGCGATCTTAAACAAGCCCCGATTCCTACAAATCTCAAAAGTTCTTGCTTTTTAAAATAGATCTTAAACAAAGTGATCTCATGGGATGATGTTAAGCCTGAAATAATTCTGTCTGTGGGATACAGATTGTTAGTTGTAGAGTGACCTGCCAATTTAAAAGTTACTGATTTCAACCGAATGCTGAGGGAAAAAAACTAATTTGATGACTTCTGGATTTCATTGTATTTTGTCTATTGAAACATATACCATTCTGCATACGTGTACAAGTTACTGTTCATTTTGGAAATACAGCAACCCATGTGGATTGTGTCATTCACTGAGGGCAGATTTCTCAAATAAGAAACCAGAGGTTACCGTACATAAAAAGTGAGAAAAAGTGGGTGAGAAGTGAGGATCTTGTGGTTTTAAAGAGTCGGAGATTGCTGCATGACCTTCAGGAGTGAAGGGAGTGGTATTGCGATGCAGAAGATCAGGAGGGAAGCTGAGTGGCGTAGACAGAGAAGTGGAGCCTGCGCAGAATAGAGCACTGGTCAGAGAGGCTCATCCAACAAACAGGCGCCTTCCAGGAGCCGCCTTTGCACTTTGCGTCTGTATTGGAGTTAAAATACTTAGCAACCCTGTACATAACCTGTCTACCCTTCCTGCTCCCTGGCCCCACTCCACATGTGACTGCTGACCAGCAGTGAGCTGGCAGGGAAGGAGTCCAGGGGACACTGCAATTAGAGGTGCAGGGTTGGTTGCTTTAGAACCTTGAGTCCAGGGGGCTGGAGAGATGGCTCAGCGCTTAAGAGCACTGTCTGCTCTTCCAGAGGTCATGAGTTCAATTCCCAGCAACCACTTGGTGGTTTACAACCATCTATAATGTGATCGGATGTCCTGCTCTGTCTGCAGATGTACATGCAGGCAGAGCACTGTATACATAATAATAAATAAGTAAATCTTAAAAAAAAAAAAAAGAACCTTGAGCCCTTCAAGCTCCACACAAGGTGTTTGGCCTTTGCGTTGTGTATAAATGCAGATGCCTTTGAGCTGTCAATAATGTTCCCAATGTGTCGTTCTGTGCTGCAGATTAGCAACAGTGGTGAGCAGAAGTGGAGCCTGGTGGGCAACAGAAACCTGCTGTAGCGGGCAGATCCAAAGGAGGTGGCATGGCAGTGAGGATGGTCTTAGAAGCCGGGAGGAGGGTTCTTTGCTGCTGATCATTGCTTTTTTGAGGAGCAAAGACTTTGATGTGGGTTAACTTGAAACGCTTTGGCAGTTTTGAGTGGATTTTAAATTCATGTAAAATTTTACCGTGAATTTATGACTGGCTGAACTGCCAAACATAATGCAGGCTAGCTGGCAGCTTTCCCTAAAGCACTGAGGTAAGAGGACCCAAAGAGGTGAAGTACTCTCCCTTAGTCATGCAACAGAGAAGTTGCAAGCCAGAAGTTTAAAAGCAGCTCTCATCTTAAGCCATTTGTCCTCTCAACCGTTCCCAGCTGTGAAAGCAGCTACGTAAGGGTAGTCAATTTACTTGGTTGTTTGCGAGTATTTGAGATTGTTTTCTTTTAAATGTTCAGATATTAGCATTCTTTTGTCATTAGTATGCAGATCTACCCACTTCAAAAATGCATAGTCATACACTAGCCATAAAGATATAAAAGTTTCATCACTTCAAATACTCCCCTCATAAAGCCCTTTAAAATGACCTCTTCTCTCCCTTTCGGTCTCTGATAATTGGTATCTAGTCTATATCCTGAAAGCGCTGCCTATTTCAAGATGTCTATAAATGGAAAACCTTTTGTCTTCTTCCTGTTTTCAAGTATTCTCTCTGTGGTGGGAAGCATGAAGAGTGTGCCACGATTTCCCACATATTTCCAATTTACATCTACAAATGGGCCTGCCCTACAAAAGCATTTGAATTGTGGTATTTACTCTGAAAGCCTGACATCCAAGTTCTGAGGCAAGCTGCAGGTTCTATCACTTAGAGAGTGTGTCAAGTGTTGACAACACTGAATTTGTAAGTTCATCTGTCACTTTGAGTATCTATCATCATAGCAGAACCTCGCCTTTGCTCCAGTGTATGAGGAATGATTATTGGTACATAGTTAGGACTTTCAACTACCTCTTTACTTGACCCCACTATGCATAATTTGTATAAGAATTCTATGCTGTTTTAAATGCCTTTACATCATGTGCAAAGCTTTTCTAGCTATGATGGGAAACCACAGTGTTCTAGAACACCGTGTTGAGTTTGAGTATCTTTGCAGAAAGTTGTTTTTTTTTTTTTTTTTTTTTTTTTTTTTTTTTACCATGAGCTTGAAATTGTAGCAAAAGCCCAGGTAGGAAAGTAAAATTATTTTCAGTAGCAGAAAGTATGAGCCCTAATGGTTGCCAATACAAATATCGTATGCAAATTTCTATTCATTAAGTTTTTGGCTTTAAGAACAAAACTGTTGCAAAGTTGAGAATCTTTCAAGCTTAGATGACAGAATATGGAGATGACTCATTGCTGGTTCAATAAATGAACCATTTGAGATTTCAAGTTGGGTGTGTTTCTTTTGTCTCCTTTAAATGGCTTGTAGCTACTGGTGCCCTGATATGAATAGCCTTTATGGAGAAGTTCGGTGGGCACAAAGCCCCACACCTAGTGAAGGAGCCACCTGCAATTGGTCGCTGCCAAGAGGGAGAGTCGGGTTTCTTTGGTAGTGCAACTGTTGAATCAGCAATGCTCCAGTAGTCATACATCTAGGGGTATAAATGCCCAGCACGAACTGAGTCGATGGATATACGCGCGTGTGTGTGTGTGTGTGTGTGTGTGTGTGTGTGTGTGTGTGTGTATACATGTATATGTGTATATATGTGCATATATATGTATATATGTATATTCATGTATGTGTATATATATGTATCTATATATGGAGGACAAGAAGATGCTTGGGTAGAGAAGGGGGTATAAATTTGTGTGGAGTTTGAGAGGGGAGACTATGACCAAAACACATTATATGAAGTGTTTAATGAAGTTATACAAACTTTTAAAAGAATACTCTTTCTTCCGTAGGAGCTCTAGACACTCTCCATATGTAATGAAGTGCCTGCTGTGCAGGACATGGAAGTAGAGATTCTCCCCCGGACCAGCCCTTTTCAGTTTGTAATCTCACATACTCAGCACAGATAACTCACATGATGAGATGTCAGTGTTGGGAAAGCAACTTCTGGCTATATGAGCAGCCAAAGCCTGTTGTTGGGCGGTCAGTTCACAGATCAGTTCTGCTTGACCCTGAAGCAATCTGTGACTAAGACCTTGTAAGAATTCTTGGAAATCCCCTTTCTGAGTGAAAAGTCTTTGAGAAATAAGAGGTTTGTTCATTATGGAAAAGCTGGGATAAAACGCTTTTAAATTTCACTTGAACAAAATTTAAATCTCCAAGTTTACATAAAGGGATGGAGATGAAGTCTGTAATGAAAACTTCGTAGAGAGCTTTACAAAATACTGAGGATGAATAGCAACCAAATACAGTCAAAATAGAAAGTGCAACTCTAAAGGACACATTCACGTACTGGGAAGGCACAGTGTGTGTGTGTGTGTGTGTGTGTGTGTGTGTGTGTGTGTGTGTGTGTGTGTGTGTGTGTGTGCCTTAAGTTCAATTCTGAATTTCTAAAATTAGATTTTGAAAAGAATGTTAAGAAGTGCTTTTGTTTGTTTTTGTTTTTAATGTGTGGGTGTTTGTATTCTGCTCCCATCTTATAACAAGCCTTTTTTTCTTCCTGGAAGTACCAGAAGATACCCCAGGCCTCCTGACTGGACATGCTATGTTTATCTATTTTTATATCCATCAGTTTCTACATATCTAATTTTATAAAACCTTGAACTCACTATTATCTTTTCATTCATACATACACTTATCCATTTGTGGGCTCTAAAGAAAAAACATATATGTAAGGATTAATCGGTCTATCAAATAGCTATTAGGTGCCAGAGACATTTCTTAGTGTTTGATACCAATTGCATCGTTGTCACCATAATCCTCTGAGGTAGGAACTCTTATTATCTCTTCCTTATGTGGAAATGAGGCGGAGGCGCAGGCAGGCTTACCAGTGTGCCCAAGGGAACAGAGATAATACCTGGCAGTTTAAGATGAAACTCAGCCAATTTAGTTAAGACTTACCAAGCTAAAAGACGAAGAATAAAGACCTCTGAAGAAAAGGCAGTTTGATTTCTATCCTCATAAGGGTTACTATTGCTGTGATGAAACACCACGACCAAAGCAACTTTTGGAGGAAAGGGTTTATTTGGCTTACACTTCTGTATCAGTGTTCATCATCAAGAGAAGTGAGAACAGGAACATGGACACAGGAGCTGATGCAGAGGACTTGGAGGAGTGTTGGATTGCTTCTGGTGGCTTGCTCAGCCTCCTTTCTTATAGAACACAGGATCACCAGCCCAGGGGTGACACCGCCCATAATGGCTCCCTCCCCCATCAGTCCCTAATTAAGAAAATGCCTTACATGCTTGCCTACAGCCCATCTCTATGGAGGTATTTTCTAAGTTGAGGTTCCCTCCTCTCAGGTGATTCTAGCTTGGGCCAAGTTGACATAAGATTAGCCATCCCAACTTTTCCATAAAATGAAAATGAAATAAGAGAAACATTTCCATATGCTTGTGATCGACAAAGGGTAACAACCAACTGACTAGGGAGATCTGACTCTATAGGAATATCACTGCGGAGTCAGAAAAAAAAAAATTTAGTGACTATAAGGGAAATCCTCAGCAGAGGAAATGGTGCACCAAGTATGGCACCAGTGTCGTGTTCTTTGCATACTCATGGGTCATTTTAAACGTGAAGATAGCATATATTGAGGGCTTGGTACAATGCCTATTATATAGTTCCTATCATGTCTAGCTCTCTGGGTGTGCTTGTGTCTGGGGCATACATGCAAATACATGGCGGTCAGAAGACAACATCTTCAACCTTGGTTGGCAGGTTTTGCAACAGATGCTGTAGCCTTCTGAACCATCTCAGTGTCCCTGGGTTGTTGTTGTTTTTAATGTAGTGGGTTTTGTTTGTTTCTTCTCAACTTTGATGAGTCCTTCTGTTTATTGACTGTGTTTTTTTCCCATAGGTATCAAGAACAAACACTTGGCGCACTTAGGGCGGCAGCTGTTAAGGCAGAGCTTGCTGGCTTCTGTGAATGGCTGTGCAGGCCTACTCAAATGATTTCAATTAGCACTGCATTTAGGAAAAATACCACTCCCTGCTTTTTCTCGTCCCATTCGTATGAACTTTTCCTTTGTCTTCTGGGAATTCTTTCATTTTCGGAAAATGAAATCCTTCTCCACTGCTGTGTAGTCTGGCAGCTCTTCAGGTGCAACAGTCAGTGGAGAAACCCAGCGTTGGTGGAAGGCACGGCACACATCTACAAAGTATTCTGTCCGTGCAAATGTTTAAACCAGCAGTTCTAAAAGGCAAGCTTTGAATATTGCATTATTTGCTAAAGTTTCTATGGTAGATGTCTGCTCTGCGCACCAAACACTGTTGGTAATACTTTAAAAGTTAGGAACAATTGTCCCACATTGTTTTTATAATAAGTATGGTGATTGCATTCAGTGGCTGCAAATGTGTTCGGCACCAAGTCCTTATCTCTCTGGGTATAGTAATTTATTCATTGAAACAAGCATATTTATAAACTTTATTCTGTAGATTATTAAACCAAGGAGCATAACAGTCAAATCACTTGCTTTATATCTCACCAGTAACCTGGGTTCTTGACAGTTTTCTGGACATCATGTTCCTTTTAAAATAACATGTAAAATTGTTTTATCACAGCTTGAAGAACAATGCACGGTTTATCAGATTGCGGACTTGTACCCTTCAGGGCAAATGCAATTTCTGGTTTCCTTGATCGCCCTGTATAGACATAATAATCTCACTTTTTAGTACTTGCCAGTGAATTTTGTACTTATAACTTGCTTCTTGTTGCCTCCATAAAAATGGAAGCATCTGCGAAGCACAGCCTTTATCGCTAAGACTGTTAGGTTCCTCATGACCCTGCCGTCTCCTGTAACAGACATTGCATGGTAGTCCTCAGATCCGCTGTAGTAGCATTACTTAGGAACATATTACACATTTTTTTTTTTCTACCTCACCAGAACCTTTAGGACCAGCAATCTGTTTGGATGTGATACCCAGGTGGCTTGGAGGAATCCACAAGTTTGAGAGCCATTATTGAATGGTTTGGCAAAGTTCCCACCTGTCTACTGATATCTGGCTGGTGTCTTACAGTATTACAGTATTTGGGCTACTAAGAGATCTTTAGACACCTCAGCTTTGAAAACTTAGGCACTCTCTCTCTCTCTCTCTCTCTCTCTCTCTCTCTCTTTCTCTCTCTCTCTCTCTCTCTCTCTCTCTCTCTCTCTCACACACACACACACACACACACACACACACACACACACTATAAAAGAAAAAAAGATTTGTTGAAGACAATCGTTTGGTAAATGATAGATGAATTGATGTGTGCGTGGTTGGCCAGGCAGACGAATAGGTATCTATTATAATGAATGCTACGTGTTTCTATAATTTATGTCCAAAGTAGCAATTTTATTTTTAAAAGTTGGATGAGAACAATGTTATATAATTGAGGGAAAAGAAAGCAGTTTTTAAAAAATAATATAAAAAACATACTTGGTTTAGATTTATACATTGAAACGGTGTTGAAAATTCAAGTGTTGCAGAAAATAAAAACCACAGAAAGACTTCTAAAAACAAAGTTGATCAGGCCAATTGGATTCCAACTACCTAGCCGTAAGACAAATACCAAAAAATCGGCAGAGACAAATGCAAATGTTTTTAAGTGGTTACAGTGATGAGCAAGAGAGGGGCAGCCTTTGTTCTTCGTGATGCTGTTTCCCTTTCAGCTGGACTCAAGCATCTGCATAAATGGTATGAAATTTTGAAAATCTCTCAAACACTTTCTGCTATATTGGCTTCTCAAAGCAAATTTCTGATAGTGTGGAAGCAGTTCACACTGGGTGTTACAGAGTGCAGGCTTCCAGATGGCTGTAGTTTGGCGGTGTTTAGACTAAACACTGGGAAAACACTAGCCTGGTGAAAGGCAAAGATAATCAGTTAGGGTCCTGGTGACTGATGCTTCTCAAATAACTCTGTTATTTTCCCTTACTGGGTCTCAGCTTCTCCTTTCATTAAATTGAGGGAGTTGAACTAACATTTGCCTGAAGCTGTTTACCATCCTGTAGCCACCCAGTGTCCCCTGATATAGTAATTAGAATTCTGTTTGCTTTACAGTGTGAGGGCGTCCACTCCTGCTTAGACAGTGGCTTCTTGGGAAGCCCTTTCTGGAAAGCCAGTTGGCCTTTGGGCACTTAGGCAGGCTAAGGCAATCAACATGTGTGGCAGCCACCCAGCCAGACCACGCACTGGAAAATGGCTCCGCCCCTGGAAGGACTTCACACTGGAGTCCCACACTGTTGCCTTGTGTAACTGCAGTGTTCTGGGAGGTGAACAAAACAGGAGGCTTTCATGATGAGGGAAGCTTTAGCTTTCAAGATGAGACTCGGAGGTCAGGGCTGTTGAGACTAAAAACAGGTACTATGAGAGCGGGTCCTGGAAGGACTTGTTGTGGCTTCTTTGAAGTTGCCACTGATACTATATTTGGGGAATCCAACCCTTTAGCTGCTTAACATTTTCAAAAACAGGAATATTTTTATAGTCTGCATTAAGATGGAGAAAAGAGGAGCAAACGTAGCTGCTAAAATCCTTTCCCCACAAAGCAATGTTCTAATTTACTTTTTAAAAAAGTTTGACTTTTGAACTATTTTACATCTACAACCTGACACAATCGTGGGCTAATGCTTAACCCTAAGTTTATGCCCAGTGAAAATTTAGGACTTCTAGTGCGGGTTTCCTAACGATATGTTCATTCTTACCAGGAGCCTGATGTTGGATACCTTTTAGCCTTTGTGAAAGGTGGTAGCCACTGAAGCCAGTGGAAGAAACTGAGTAACTGGGATGGGTTCCCATCTTATTGCGGAAGTGTTCCAATCCTATACCTTCCTAATCAAAATCTCATCGTGTGCTCCCCTTTTCTGCCTGTGATTATGACTGTAGTCAGAACTCTGTCTCCAGGGAAGGTAGGATACTTTTCTTTTTCACTCCTGTTACGTTATTAAGAGACATGTCTGTTGGATGCCTATTCATCTGAGTTACCACAGTAACCTGAAACATAAAAAAAAGAAAAAAGAAAAGAAAGAAAAAAAAATAAGGCCTTCTACTGCAGAGAGAAAGCAGGCCTACAGAGCGATAGCTTACAGTCACTTGAGGGTCTACTGAATGTATTTGTATTCTTATATTTTATATGTATGCTACCTTTAAAGGTAACATCATGGATTTTCATTCACACTTGCTCCTTGTAGCTAGTACTTAATGATCTCTGCTGAGGTCATCAATGCTATTCTCATGGGGTTTTGAAGACATTGAGGCAACCTGGCTACGGTTCTGTAAAAAAGGTCTTTCTCAGGCTATCTGTCCCTTTATTTTTACAAAGTGCCATATTACAATGCTCACAATGAGTGTAAGTGTCCTGGAGTGTTTGGATATAGCTACAGAGGGGATTTTCATTGAAGAGTAAGTAAGTCTCACTGACTCAGGACCACCGAGTGTCTCATTGTCTCACAGCTGGAAACTAACCTCACTGTTTTCAGATGTCCGATTATGACAGCCTCCCACTGCACTGCTGGAATGGAAAGGCATAACTTGCCATTTGACATAGAAATAGGTATTCATTCCAAGAGGAAATGTGGGTAAAAACTAACACCAGTACCATTCATCTCCATCGCCTGTGAGGACACTGGGAGTTCCTCCCCTGCTTGCAATTTCTCTTTCGGCTGGGTGCCTAAAAGCCTCTTAATGCCAGGTCAGAAAAGTGAAGGTGTTAAACCTCCCCTATATGTTTTGGAGATGGAGGAATGCTACAGAATACAGAACTTTCCTCCTGCATATGCCACAGTCTCACCAAGCTGTCTGCATGTGTTTTCCTAATAGTTTGGACCTTTCTATATAAGGAGTTTCAGATGGCTGAATTAGAAGAAAGCATATAATTATTTTCTCTGCCTGGAAACAGTGGGTCATTCAGACAGGAGAAACAAATATCCCAAGAGGTGCATGCAGCATAAACAGCCACCTGTGCCC
The DNA here is from genome assembly GCF_903995435.1 of Acomys russatus. Classification (NCBI taxonomy): domain Eukaryota; kingdom Metazoa; phylum Chordata; class Mammalia; order Rodentia; family Muridae; genus Acomys; species Acomys russatus. The sequence goes on along the minus strand of NC_067144.1, from coordinate 10,945,064 downwards.
CATTCCCTCATTCCCTCCTTAAGTCTGTTATGCAGACATGACCTAAACTGGCAGCATGTACTAGTGTGTATACGATGGACTTATCGCAGGTCTTTGTTCTGTCATTTATAGAAAGAGGCTGTCAACACCTTTCATAGAGTAATATTTGGTGAAATACGATAATGTGCTTAAAAGCTATAAAAGCAAACCAAAGAGCCAGTGACTGAACAATTAAAGAAATATAACCTAAACTTTATTTCTAAGTCTGTTTAGTTTATGTGCGTGCCCCTGTGTGTGTGTGTGTGTGTGTGTGTGTGTGTGTGTGTGTGTGTGCCCACTATCTGTGACATTAGCAACATTTCTCTAACATCAAAGCACATTTCTGCCCCCTGGGAACAATTTTTAAAATTCCTGTGTCCTAAGTAATTTGGCTTTAGTCACATAGACAAGATTATGAAAGCTAAAAACAAAAACAAAACAAAAACAAACAAACAAACAAACTTCCAGGAAATGGAGTGTTTTGAGAGCTAATTAATGGTCATTTGTTTGCTTGTGAATCCACAAAACTTACTTCCCACTCAAAGCTTAAAGGAGGACTGCAGCAACTGTAGTGTCAGCAGCTCTCTGCATCTCAGACCACAGGAGTAAAGCATTGGGGCTAAGGGGTGCGGCTCAGCGGCAAACACAGAGTTGTGTGCTGCTGCCGATGAAAGTGCTAAGGAGAAATCCAGAGAACTTAAAAAAAAAAAAAAATCTATTTCTCATTGCCCAAGCTTCTTTGGAACTCACTTTGGTTATTGTCAGGCGTCAGATACATTTGCCATGCTGGTGCTGGCTGCTTAGAGTCAACAGATCTTACACATCCCATGTGTGTGCTATTTAGCCTCTGGAAACAATATCTGTTTTTGGAAATATTTGGGGGATGAGTCCCAAACTTTTGTAACTGGAGAACCACCAGAAAAATAGTTTGGGTGTGTGTTTTTTTTTTCCTTGCAAGAACAGCTGAGCTGGCTTAAACCTGTACTACTAAATAGAATTTCATTGCTCCAGTCACAGCTGACTTGTGGACAAAGCAATGACATCATCCAGTGCATCACATATCACAACTTCCTTGAACAAAAATCCTTCAGGATTATGAGACTGCTCCTACCTGATAGGGCAACTGTGAGGGGTATGGTGAGTTTCCAGGTGTGGGGAGAACCATATTGTATGTGTGGATTGAAGCTGGTCTATGGGCAATCCTGGGTATAGTGTTTCTTTGAAGAATAACCTCAACTTCCATAGCTGTTTTTAGACTTATCTTCAAGACTGTGGTCTGAAGACCCATTGGCAGACACTCGAAGAAGACAGGTTTTAAGCAGGGCTGGAAAATCTGAATTGTCCAAAGCTGGAAGGTGCAATTTTAGAGGATAAATGCTATGTTACTGGGTATATTCAAGAAAAAAAAAATCACCGAGGATTCAGACAGCAGGGTGGAGGGTGGGGTTCATCCAGATGACCATGAAGATTGCAATGGAGAAAGCAATTGGGGAATCTGTTCAACTTATAGGCGACTTTTAACATACAAACCTGATTCTGTTCATAAATTATATTCCATGACAAACATATAACAAAAGTTAAGATTGGAAGGTAAGTTTCTCATTATACAATACAGAGGGCAGTGCAATTTTAGAAGGTTAAGTTTTTTTTTGTTTTTGTTTTTTTTTTTTTTTACAGCCTCCAGACAGCAATATAGCAAGAAATGCCACTGATGTTTCATGCAAAGGCCTTCTTTTGCCTTCCAGGCTAAAGGGGGCACAGGTGTAATGACTGAGAAGTGAAGCAGAGGACCCAGAGGCAGAAAGGTTGACTAAAGAGTAGGAGTGTTTTTCCAGAAACCTGCTACCATACTCTTTTTCTTAGTCCCTTTGTCACCAGATCTGCCCTTAGAGAATGGTTGGAGGCCAGAGTGCAACAACTGTGATCTTGTCCAAAGTGGTTTCCAACAGCAGTTTTCTAACCATAGCTTACTGAGTGGATCCCTAAAAGATTATAGTCAGGACCCTGACCTTTGCCCTCTGTAGATCCTACACGTAGAAAGTGCAGTGATGCTGACTGACCTGGATTCTACCATTGCCAAGTTGGGAAAGACCAGCAGTTCTAGACCCACTCTCTTATAAACTGATTTTTTTGGGGGGAATAACTTAAGAGGACAAGATGAGTAAGGGAGACAGAGTTCATGAAGGCCCCTATGTCTGTGCTTTTAACATAGAACTCTCTCACCCACTGTCCTGGAGGGAAGGCTCAAAGGTAGGAGCCAGTTGTTCTTCAGCAGGTGCAGAGGGCTGAGATCTCTCTAAGCGCCAAAGCAGCCTTTCTGAGTGCCCATGCTTAGTGGTTAAGATGCATCAAGCCAGTTAAACCAATGATGGTTTTCCTTGTTAGAATGTATAGAAAGCTGCTGTGTGCACGTTGGAGTTAGAAGTCCAACTAGCTAGTAATGAAGATAACCAGCCCAATCAATACCTTGGCTCCACATTTCAGCCCATCCTAAAGCACCGAGAGGCTTGTGAAGGTCACTGAGCACGACATCAGTTGAGTCACAGCCCTAGACTTCTGGTCTTATGAGTCCCCTTTCCCAGCTCTGCCTCCTTCCTTATGAGTCCAGCTAGGAAGCTGCTTTATCTCTAAGGATATCAGTTTGAATGTGGGAGGAGTGACATAGAAGAGAAAGGGAGAAAGCTCTCATCCTGAGGCGAAGGACCTAGGAAAGCCAGAAGGCTACTGGGAGTGGCCAAGAAGAACCCCAGATCCTCAGCTTGACTCTGGTTTAGTTTCAATGTTGATTAGATCCATTTGGGTTGCAGGTTTCCCTTCTTGGTATCCCTAGTGGTATCCCTACCACTACCCAGTCCTCAACTTCAGCTTCATCTGAGCCAGTTCTTCCTTAGAGGACTCATCCTTGCTGGCTCCCTACTTTTCCCAGTTATGGCGACCACACTTCAGTGCTCTTCATCTTCAGCTATAAAAGCCCAGTCCATGTGTTGGGTGGAGACTGAGGCTGCTGCTCATTTGCGCTTTTGCTTAGCCAGCCTCTGCTGAGCATCACTCCTCAGCTCTGCATCACACTTATCTTAGTGTGATGAAACACCATGACCAAGCATGTTGGGGAGGAAATCGTTTATTTGGCTTACACATCCATGTGGCTGTTCATCACCAATGGAAGTCAGGACAGGAATTCAAACATGGCAGAAACCTGGAGGCAGGAGCTGGTGCAGAGGCCATAGAGGTGTGCAGCTTACTGGCTTGCTCTTCATGGCTTGTTCAGCCTACTTTCTTTAAAGAACCCAGGACACCAGCCCAGGGATGGCACCACCCACAATGGCCTAGGCCATCCTCCATCAATCACTAATGAAGAAAATGCTGTAGGGCTTGCCTACAAACCAATTTTATGGCAACATGTTCTTAATTGACTTTCCTTCCTTTCCAGTGACTCTAGTTTGTGTCAAGTTGTCATAAAACTAGCCAGACCAACAGTTTTTCCTCAGGTATTAATGTAATTAATATGTTCTTGTGGACTCCTCCCTAACTTCTTGCCTGTAAGCAATAGGCACTTCTCTAGTTTGCATCAGAGCATTCCCCTAAGTAAAACAGTATATTCCCAGAGAGCAGTTTATTTCAGAAAAATACCAAGAAAAGGCAATGCATAACTTTTTCTTTTTTAAAAAATATGAACAAAGGATATTTACTTACAGCTACTCAAACCAAGTTCTTGGTCCCAATGTAATGTTTCCTTTGCATATATGAGGAGGTGATTGTTTAATTGAATTTTCATCCATTGTGGAACATTTTCAAGTCATTAGCACGTGGCACCCAGGACTGGTCCATTACTCTCTGGTCCTGGAAAAGAGATTTGTAAACCCAGCAGTAGGCAAAGCCAAGGTTGTTAAAATCATCATTTCCCTAAAGGATGTCAGGAGTCCTCAAGGGAACTATTTACAAGAAAAATCTGTTTTCTCTTTGGAATTTACACGTTTTATTTGTCTATTTTTCTCTTCTTACCTACCTCATTATGCCCTATCCCACGTGGCAAGAACATAGATCCACCTGCCCTTTCACAGATGCCTCTTACCAGCAGCTGACTGATACCTGCAGCTTTTTACACCAAATGCTATTGCATTAATCTAGTTTTGCAAGTAATTTCTCAGCACTACTGAATTATTTCTGAGTTTTAAGAATTACAAGAATAACCAACGATTTCCAGTTTAAGTTGTTTTTTAAAATATAGCTATTAGGAGACCACTATGTTTTAAATGAAATACCATAATTTAAATAACTTGTTTATATAGTAAATGCCACCTAATTTAAATACATGCTGCCAAGTCAATTGTCATGTTCGTTGCCATTTACCTAACCTTACCTGACTGCTGTTACGTTCTTGCTACAGCCTTCACGCTGCCATGTCCTCTTATTATCTTGATATTGATTTGGGTTAAAAGACATATTCGTGTTCAATGTCCCCGTCATGTACAGTTGGTGACTAGCTCACAGCTGTATGCTAACATCTCGACAGCTGGTAAGGGATATCAAGGTCTTTCTGGGGGATTCTTAGTCTTCTTATAAAATAATTTAAGAACAGACTCAAAAGGAAGCTCAAGGACAATTCTTTAGCACTTTAAATAAAACCCTCAAAGGTGGCAAGCTGTAAACCTCAGCAGATGCCTGGGGGCGCGAGGTAGAGAAAGTAGGAAAGCCATGCTCTTTGAGTTAGGCTCAGAGACCAGCCACATGGCAACCAACCAACCACATGCTGAGGAAGAAACCTTCAGTGAGAGAATAAAGCCTAACATATTAGGAAAAGCAGGCTTGTAAAAGAGAGAAGAGAGATTGAAACAATAAAAGGAAAAGTTATCCTTCAGCAAAGGGGTCAGACTTACAAAGCTCAATTCCTGCTGCCCTTTAAGAAACTGAACTCCGGGATGAGAATTCTGGGAGGAAAAGAACATCACACTGTTAAAGGTGTACTTATTCCTATTATCTCTTTGGCATGGCTTAAGATGAACCCAACACCCTAACAGTTGGTCCCTTGGTCAAGCAATGAACCTACTCAGCTGTATTTACCCTAAGAGAAGAGCCAAGAGCACGTCTTCACCCAGGCACTCTTTATATAACACAGCTGCATGAACAGCCATTCATCAAAATCGTATTGGAAACTGTGAAAACAAATTCCAGGAACAAAGCTATGTGTGCAAAGCTAAATGATGGATGGACTAAAAGTTCAATGAGCAAGGGCAAGTTGGAATATCACAGTTTCATAGACCAAATTACAGTTTATCTTGTGTGATCCTTAACCTACCGATCCTGGACCACCTGTATCAGACCTAACATCCCGATAGACATATTAAAAGCCTGTGCAATGTGTTGACTTAAGAAAACCCTATTCTCCACCAATGGGAAGGCTAAGAATGATGTCAATGAGCATCCGAGGCTTGTCTGCCTGGCTTCTCTGATGTACCCACCAATGTATCTCCCTTTTTTTTTTTAAAGATTTATTTCTTATGTATACAGTAATACATCAATATGCATCAGATCACATTACAGATGGTTGTGAGCCACCATGTGGTTGCTGGGAATTGAACTCAGGACCTCTGGAAGAGCAGCCAGTGTTCGTAACCGCTGAGCCATCTCTCCAGCCCCCACCAATGTATCTTAAACTAGATTTGCTTTATGGCTTCTTTTGTTCTGCTACCACAAACTATTGTGAAACCCTTTTCCACATTAGAATTTAACCTGGGATGAACTAACTGTCTTCTTAGGCACTGGCCATTCCTCTTTGGCTCTAAAATAAACTGTCCTTATTCCCTCTGAGGTGAGAGGTGTGTGTTTTGCATCAACAAATCCCAAAGTATGCCAAGGAGAATTAGTCACTGGAAAGAAATCACTGGAGCTTTTTGAGTTGAACAGATCATCACTATTCTATTTTTCTACAAATTAGTCTATTTATTGTTTATCTTTAAAATTTCCTGTTTGTCTCTTTTAAGTTTTTGTGAGATAGAGTCTCACTCTATAGCCCAGGCTGGCACCAGACTTAGAATCCTCTGTCTCTAAAGTGTTGAGTGCTGTTCTTATGGGTGTGTACTATGCTGACTTCACTCTTTCTTTAACGTGCAAAAATCTTAATTTTCTTCTGAATCCTGGTAAACAGTATCCTTAAAACGTTACTCCATGAGTAACAGTGGAGAACACTGAAATAGGAGATGTTTATAACCCTGTTGGATAGGCACCCTGAGGCGAACTTCAGAGGTCTTTGGGGATAGATGACAGGATTTACACGTTAGTGAAAGACAAAGCAGAGGAAACGATGTCAAGGCTAACCATGAAAGGAAAGTGGATAATGCAAAGCTGAGATGTGGAACTGTGGAACGGATGTTTTCCAAGAGACTGGACACTTAAACCGAGAGCAGAGACAGCGAATGACTGGGTCAAAACTAAATGAGACCTTAGTGTAGACCACAAGAGAGGAGAAAAGTAGGGCGTGTGAACTAGACCAGGAAAGGGGGGAACTTGTGAACCATGCAAAGGACTTTGGACTTCATCTTCAGACCAGTGGGGGCCTGCTGCCATCTGGTAAATCGATTAATGGGAACATGAGTTCACAAGAAAACTCTCTATGCTGTTTTCCTTTATTCATTCAGATATCATCACACACACACACACACACACACACACACACACACACACACACACACCCCACTCCCCTGCTACACTTGTTTTACACACTTGTCTTAACGATTTGCATGGACCTTCTTCCAAGGCACCATCTTTCCTTCCGTATGCCTGAAACACTTTTGTTTTTATACAGAAAATCATGATTGGATTATCCTTTCATTTATTTACGTATTCTACATCCACTTTGTTTTCGTCATACGACAGTCATGTATCTTATGCTTGTCCTTCAAATGTGAGCATAGATTAGTTAATTAAGCCCTGTCTCTATGCATGTATACAACTATTAACATTAAAGCAAAATCATGTTCTTTGGGATTTATATCATGTAGGTGGGCTGATACTACACAGACTATCATGGAGTCTGCTTTTTCTAATGAAAAGCACACCATGAAATTCTTCATGTCTCATTCTCAGTAGACATGGAATAGTCATATGATTATGCCTTATTTGAGTTAGTCCACCCCTATTAGAAAATCTTGTTTTAATTTAATTATAAGGTTCTACAGAGTCTTAGAAAGCCTGCTTTACAAATTAAGATGACATTTCCCAGGCTGGTTTCTCTCTCTTTTTTTTTTTTTTTTTTTTTTTTTTTTTGGAGCTCTGGGTTTTCAGCATTTTTTTCAGGAACTTGACTAATTACTCAAAATCATGCTAGAAAAGTATCTTTCCCTCGGGGGATTTTCTGTGCTAGAAAAATCACTAAGAATAAAATGAAAGGAGGTGCCTGGAGGAAGAGGGTCTTGATTAAACACATTTTTAGAATAAATCAAAATGGGAGTTTTAAAAAGCACAAATAAAAAACAGATGTATCATTCCAGAATGCCTGCAAGAGAATTTTTATCAAGCTTTTAATTCCCCCTCATTCTGAGAGATTATAAAGGCAAAATAGAAATTTTAATTTTCATTTGCAGCCTTTCCCCAACCTTATCTCTTTCTGTTTTACCACTACAATGGTTCAACCAAAGTTGGTTGAGGATGCCTTTGTAGAAAGAACTCTGGATTAAGAGCAGTAGTTATAGATACAATGGTATTTTATTAAACTACTAACAAAATCAAAATTATGTCACGTGTAGGTAAATTTGTCCAACTGAAGATTATCATCTTAAATGAATTAAGTCAGTCTCAGAAGGACAAATACCCCAGGATTTCCCTCATTTATGGATCCTAGGCTTGCTATTAATTGACAATATTGGATGCATACAAGACATCGAACTAAAAGTGAAAGCCACTGGGGAACAAAAAAGGAAATATTCCAATTTTTCTGGAGTACAGGTTTTAAAGTATGACCTAATGATTGTTTGGATTTCCTCAGTGTCTGTTATATCCCCCCTTTCACTTCTGATTTTAATTGGATAGTCTCTCTGCCTTTGGTTAGTTTGGATAAGGGTTTCTCAACCATATTGATTTTCTGAAACAACTCTTTGTTTCATTGATTCTTTGTAATTTTGTTTGTTTGTTTGTTTTATTGGTTTCAGCCTTGAGTTTGATTTCTTGCCATCTACCCTTTTGGGATGTGGTTTCTTCTTTTTGTTCTAGAGCTTTCAGGGGTGTTACTAAGTTGCTAGTGTAAGATCTATTCCATTTACTTATATAGGCACTTACTGTTATGAACTTTCCTCTTAGCACCACTTTCTCTGGGCCTCCTAAGTTTGAGTATGCTGTAAACTCATTTTCATTGAATTACAGGAAGTTTTTAGCTTCTTTCTGTCTTGACCCACTTGGCAGAGAGTTGTTCAGTTTCCACAAGTTTGTAAGTGTTTCAATTATTTCTGTTGTTGTCCTTGATATCCAGTTTTAATCCATGATGGTCGGATAGGATGCAAGGAGTTATTTCAAGTTTCTTAGATATGTGGATACTTGGTTTGTGTCAAAGTATGTGGTCAATTTTAGATAAATTGCATAAGCTTCAGAGTCGAATGGATGTATATTCTTTTGTGTTTGTGTAAAATGTTTTGTAAATATCTGTTAGTTCCATTTGGTTTATAGTGGCAGTTCCACTATTTTTCTGTTTGTTTTTGTCTGGATGATTTATGTATTGGTGAGAGAAGGATATTGAATTTGATTTAATTATAGTAGTCCTTCTTTTACGGACTTGGGTGTCCTTGTGTTCAGGGCATAGATGTTAAAAAATGACAGCCAAACTTAGCCAAGACAGGGTAAGCAAGTCCTTAATAGTTCTTGCCTCACAAATATGTCTGCCAAATATATTGGGTCAGAAGGCTGAAGATGGTGCTCCAATGTGATAAAGAGTTTTGGGTGATTGTTCAAGCAACAAACTGTCTCTGTCATATTCTCATTTTAGAAACTGCTAACCTGCACTTCCTGTCTACTCAGATAATTAATTTTCTTCCTTCTAAAGTTTCTGATGGGGTTGTTTAGGGGTTAAGATGTTTTTAGGTCAGAGCTAGTCCCTGCTCTCCACATAACTGTGTAGAATGTCCTGTCCATTGGCTAGGATACAAGTGATGGGATAACAATTGAGTTGTAATCTGAATAAATCAATAAAAAATACAGGAAAAAATGTTTTAGGTCTAGATAGATGTTTTAAGTTGGTAACGATGAGAATTGATAAATATTGATTTACATTCAGAATTTTAGACTCACCAAGATAGGAAAGATGTTTTCTTCAAGGTTGCCAAACACAAATAGCCAAATCACTATGAATGTAACATATATGTAATTCGTGATAGCTTCATGGTTCTTTTTGCTGTAGGTAGTTTATTGTATGCATGCATAATAATATAAATGTATATACAAAAAAGAATAATAATAAAAAGGGAAAAAAGAAAACGAAAAAAACATGATCTTGGTGAGTTTTTCCTTTTATGAGTATGTGGGTCCTTCCCTAACTCTTTTGATTAGTTTTGGTTTGAAGTCTATTTTGTTGGATATTAAAGTGGCCACACCAGCTTGCTTCTTAGTTCCATTTGCTTGGAATACCTTTATCCAACTCTTCACCCTGAGGTAAGGTCTAGCCTTTATATTAGAGTGTGTTTCATAAATACAGGAGAAGAATGGATCTAGTTTTCACATCGGTTCAGTTCATTCTGTGTCTTTTTTATTGGGAAATTGAGTTTATTGATATTGAGAGTTATCAGTGTCCAATTATTATTGATTTTTATTATTATTTTGTTGTAATAACAACAACTGTTGTTGTTATTATTGTTGATAGTGTGTATTTGTGTGTATGTTTCTCTTTTGATTTTGCTATGTGAGATTATTTACTTCCTATGTTTTCATGTGTGTAGTTAACCTCCTTATGTTGGAGGGTTTTTTTTTTTTTTTTTTTTTTTTTTCTGTAGGGCTGGACTTTTAGGTAAACAAGATAAATATTGATAAAATTTGACTTTATCATGGAATATCTTATTTTCTTCATCTATGGTGATTGAAAGATTTTCTTGGCATAATAGTCTGGGCTGGCATCTCTGGTCTCTTAGAGTCTGCAGCACATCTCTCCAGGACCTCCAGATTTTTAGAGTCTCTATTTAGGAACTGGGTGTAATTTTAATAGGCCAGCCTTTATATGTTAGTTGGTCTTTTTCTCTTTCAGCTTTTAGTCTTATTTTGGTTGTGTATGTTTAGGGTTTTGATTATTATGCAGCAAGGGTACGTTCTTCGCTGGCCCAATCTATTTAGTGCTCTGTAAGCGTCTTGTACCTTTATGAGCATGTCTTCCTTTAGGTTTGGAATTTTTGTTCTATGGTTTGTCAAAAACATTTTCTGGTCTTTTGAGGTAGGTTTCTTCTATTTCCACAGCACCCCAGATTTCATGGATGTTTTTTGTCAGGAGTTTTTTTAGATTTAAGCTTTTCTTTGATCTATACATTTCTCCTATCTTATCTTCGGTGTCTTGGATTCTCTCTTCCATCTCTTATATTTTGCTAGTGAAGCTTGCCTCTATAATTCCTGTTCAAGTTCCTAAACTTTTATTTCCAGAACTCCCTCAGTTTTGGTTTCATCTATTGAGTCTATGTCCAGTTTTAGACATCTAGAAAAGTTTTATTCATTTTCTTCTACTGTTTTCCTGGATTTCCTTAAGGGATTTATTAATTTATGAATATTAAAGGCTCTTTTAAGGTTATAGTGTGTGTGTGTGTGTTTGTGTGTGTGTGTGTGTGTGTGTGTGTGTATGTGTGTGTGTAGCTATGTTGGAATATTCAAGGCTTCTTGTGCTAGATAGAATAGCTGTGCCCTAGTAGAGACATGATGTCCTGTGTTTTGTTGATTGTATTTTTATGCTAGCATCTTGGATCTAGGTTTTATTCAAGTTCTAGGTGCTGATTTATGGGTTTGTGATTATTGGGTAGGTATTTTGCTCTTTGGTTTCTGATTCCTCCCTGGATTTTCAGAGAATGTGATGGTCTGTTGCCTCTTTACCTTGCCTGTTTAGCTGGTGTGTTTACAGGGATTGTCTACTTGTGTTGGAGGCTTGGTAACTGGAATAAGTTGGGGGAGGCAGGGTTGAGGAGAAGGTCTTTGTGACCCATTGGGGATAGGGTCAGAGAGGAAAGGGAGACCATGGTAGGTTTCCAGCAACAGAGCTTGGGATATGATGGGGAGATTAGCTCTCAGGAACAATAGGAGAGGTGTGAGTCTGTCTTCAACCTACTTGTTGCCCTGGGAGGGGCACCCTTGGGTTAGGAGGAGATGCCTGCTGCAGTTGGGGTCTAGGATATAGCAATGACTGGTGGATGGAAGTTAGAAGGGGATGGTCTGTGGGATCCACAGGAAATGTGGACAGGGGTGAGGGAAGGTTACAGTTGGTGATCTGTTGCAGGACTAGGGATGGGCCTGTGGGATTCGGTCTGAGGAAAGAGAGAGACACGAGAAGGTCTTCAGGCAGCCCGCCTGGTTTTCTGGTTTTCTGGCAGGTGTGGCCAAAAATGTAAAATCTTCAACTATCAAAAGTTCTGTTAGAAATAGGAACTATATCAACATAGCTTCTCACTGATATGTCCTGTATGTGAGATATCATGGTGCATGGCCTGTTCTAGAATACTCCGGGTTCAGGACTAGATGGGGGATGTGGCTGGGGGCAACAGCCACTCAATAAGATTGATGTTGCTACCATCTCATGCTGTGTGAAAGGTAGTGCCTAGACTTTCCTCTGCAGCCAAATGTAGATGCTTCTGGAAAGGAATTTTAGAAAGATCCAAGAGGTCCCCTTGTTCTAAAATTCTCATGTATGCCATCAAACAGCAAAATAATATATACCTAATTTTCAAACTCTATTCTTGTTTGGCTTGGACTACACAGAATTCTTCAGTATTCTCTGTTACTTCAAAACCTATTCCCTTCACATACACTTTGAGTAAACTCATGTTTACACGTGGGTGAGCCTTTGCCCATGTGTCTTGCTCATGGCAAACTCATCCCCATAGCCAAACCTGCTGAAATGTCATCTTTCTTGTGTTACAGACTTGCCAGATTCAAACCCTCCGCTTCAGACCTGCTTTGTTCTTTGAAGCATCAGAGTAAATGTTTTTACTTCTCTCAAGATTGCTTAGTTAGCTCTGAATTGCAGTGTCTATTTTTTATCCTACCCCCCCAGATTATCTAATAAAAAATAGGAATTATCTCAGTTTTCTTCCTATCATCCTATGTTAGTTTAAACACATTAATAATAAACACATAGTTACCAATGATGTGTGGGTGTCACATCAGGGACAGGAATCAATAACGTAAAAATTTAAAAATAAATATATCTTCTTGGTATCATTTGACAAAGAGAGAGGCTTGAATTCTCTCCTTCCCTTCCATCGTGTCTGCCATCATCTCTGTCTGTCTGCTGTATGTGTCTGAATCTGTGCTTGCTGAAGGCTGTCTTGTGAATGTGTCCCTGTGTCTATGTCTGTCTGTGTATGTGTGTCTGTCTCTAACAAAGGCCTCCTTTCCATCTGTGTTTTCTTGAACAGCACAGAAAACATCACATGGAGAAGGAATGAGGGCTTTCTTACAGACATCTGGAACAGAGTTTTACAAGGGGTTAAGTCACTGCTTCCAACTGATCCCACCTCACCCAGATACAAACAGACAAACAAACACATTTTATTAACCCATATCCAATGATGCTTTCAACATTTATGGTGGATATCCATCTTATATGATTATTGTAGACCCTAATTTGCTTGTTTTTAGCAAGAAATTATTATAACACAGATCGAAACAGACACACATTACTCATGGGCCAGGACCATGGAAAGTACATAATTTAAAATTAGAGCTGTGCATTATTTAGGTAATAAAGGTTGGTTGCATAGGAAATCCAGGGCAAGGAATGTTGGTTTGTTGCATTATTCTTTCATAGGAAGGTTAAACAAATATGCTGAGCACAGGGTACAATGTCAGTCTGAAGTCTTAAGTGACCTCAATGTGTATTATTAACCTTCTGTGAGGTCAGGTGGAAGTTCCAGTCTCTTAGACTGTTGAAGAAAATTTGAACATAATGTATTGCTATGCAATCCTACCCTCCCCATTGCAGCATAGGGCCTTTCCTAAATGTAGACCAGTTTGAATTCAAAGATGAAATTGGGACTAAATCTCAGAACATCTGGAAATACACAGTCAATAGTACCATGTACAGAAAAAGTTGGAACGCCAAAGTGGCAAACTTTTCTTAGCAAAAACCAAACATTCAACAGCCAACCTCTACCACAGTGTCCCATTTCAAGGGAGACGTGAACCAATGTCAACCCACAGTGTATACAAAATCAAAATCAGAAACCCTAAGGTTTTTTTTTTTTTAACAACTCAACATAATTTCACAGTCTGTTTGATATGAATTTTTCCTGGCTTTGTTT